>NC_081411.1:358164026-358424817 GCF_030272615.1 Cryptomeria japonica | reverse complement strand
TGCGTACACGATACTTATTACTCATAAGCGCATATGGGGTACTATTCCCATTATTCGTTACCCTGGGATAACATTTTTAGGCTTAGTAGCGCATACGCGCTACTTATTAGCCTAGAATGGGGAAAAAGAATACTGTTGGCTTGTCAACATTTTATGGTCTAACAACACATACGCGGTTATCAATGTAGCGCGTACGTGGTTTATAGACATAGTTTTAGTTGCCCAAGAGCCTCAACGGCCTCAAAAGAAGTTTTTGATGTCGTTGAAGGCCCCACTGGAACCGTGTCTGCACTTCTATCACTGTTGTATACATAAAAGCAAGTGAATTTTTGTTTTTGCATGATTTCAAATGATTGAATTGTTGTTTTTATTAGTTTTTTGTTTTTGCATGGTTTCAAATCATTGAACTCTAATTGTTTAATAGTTTGATTCCAAAAAACAATGATAAGATGCATATTTATGGTTATTTATTTATTTTAAACTTTTATTTACATATATATGTAATATGATCTATTTAGGTCAATCGATCTCAACCATGGGAAAGAACAAGTGAGGAACGATGGAACAACGAGAGGCTCAAAAGGAAAGACAAAGGCAACGCATGAAGAAATTGCATGATATAAGAACAATGGGAGAAGAAGGTATGTCAACCTCAACATCTCAATTCGATTTACCAAATGAATATAATGCACCTAATGCAATTGAAGAAGAAACATTTGATAATTTACCGTTTGAACCTAATGCAATTGAAGAAGAAACATTTGATAATTTACCATTTGAACCTAATGCAATTGAAGAAGATACCGCATTGAATAATCAATTAAATGATGAACATATTACACCTTCTCTACATGATGAATTGAATGTACATAATGCACCGATATTAACACCTCCTAGAATCATTCGTAGGAAACCAAAGAATCTAATTGACATTGAAGAGAATATATTGAAGTCAACGCCAATAAAATGAATGAATGAACTTGCAGGAGAATGGTTAAAAGAATATGGCAAAACTATTTTAAAAACTTAAATCAAACTGCAAGATGTCAATTAATTGTTCAAATGATTAAAAATTTAAATTTTAGAGAGACTGAAAATTCTAGGCCTAAGATCATCTGAAAGTAACAGTGAAAGAACTATTGTCAGAAATCTATTTGATGCATATCAATCTATTGGTTCAAAATCATGTTGTAAAGATTCTAATGCCACTCGATGTGTCATTACATCAACCATAATGAGCAAGAAAATAAAAAAAGATTGTTTGATAAGCAAAGCAAGTAAGTCATTAAACGTTAACAGAACAACAGTAAGTCATTAAACGTTAGGGCCATGCCTCACATAAACCTGCCCACCCGGATGCGCTCGAGATGTCGGTTTATGCACACAAGGAACATAATCAATTCTAGCCAATCTTGCAACTTTTCCTTGCAAGCAATTGACAGTTTTTTGAGCAGGTGAAAAAATGCTACTAATTGAAAATGGCTCCGAGTCATCAAAAACCGAGATATGCCATTGTAGAAGATCCTCACGCGACCCCACAAGATCAAACAGATTGACAAAATGTGTCGTGGATTGGAAGAAACAGTCCATCAAATTTTGATAATTTTTTGGACTCAGGGCACTTGAGAGATCGCACCGGTAGGGTATGACTCTCGACGTTCTAGTGCTTTGGGATGCATTACAGGGCCATGCCTAGCGTAAACCTACCCACCCAAATGCGCTCGCAATGTTGGTTTGTGCACACGAGGAACAAAATCAATTCTAGCCAATCTTGCAACTTTTCCTTGCAAGCAACTGACGGTTTTTTGAGCAGGCAAAAAAATGCTACTAATTGAAAATGGCTCCTAGTCATCGAAAACCGAGATAGGCCATTGTAGAGGAGCCTCACGCGACCCCACAGGATCAAACAGATCAACAAAATGTATTGTGGATTGGAAGAAACAGTCTGTCAAATTTTGATAATTTTTTGGACTCAGGGCACTTAAGAGATCGTATTGGTAGGGTATGACTCTCAATGTTCTGGTAATTTGGGATGCATGATAGGGCCATACCTAGCGTAAACTTACCCACCCAGATGCGCTCACGATGTCGGTTTGTGCACACGAGGAACAAAATCAATTCTAGCCAATCTTGCAACTTTTCCTTGCAAGCAACTGATGGTTTTTTGAGTAGGTGAAAAAATGCTACTAATTGAAAATGGCTCCGAGTCGTCAAAAACCGAGATAGGCCATTGTAGAGGAGCCTCACTCGACTCCATGGGATCAAAAAGATCAACCATATGTGTCGTGGATTGGAAGAAATAGTCCGTCAAATTTTGACAATTTTTTGGACTCAGGGCACTTGAGAGATCGCACCGGTAGGGTATGACTCTCGACGTTCTGGTGCTTTGGGATGCATGACAAGGCCATGTCTAGCATAAACTTGCCCACCCAGACGCACTCGCGATGTCGGTTTGTGCACACAACGAATAAAATTTGACCATTGCGAGCGTGAGGGTGCTCTCACACCAAACACATTGTTGTTTATATTCATATTGTTGATTTTTGTTGTTTATATTCATATTGTTAATTACATATGCAAATATTCATTTAATTTTCTAAAAGGGCAGCTACCAAATACAACGAATACACAATAATGAACTGAATACAAGGAGTTTTGTAGGGTTAATTCAACATTTTAGAAATTTTATCAAATCATATTCCACGATTGCAATGCTTTATATCATATATTTTTGTTGTTTATATTCATATTGTTGATTACATATGCAAATATTCATTTAAATTTATAAAAGGACAACCACAAAATGCAATGAATACAAAATAATGAACTCACTACACATTTATTGGATCGAATATCGATATTTATATATATAAAAAAAGGCATGTCTGCCAAGTCAATACAAGTATTACAAAAATGTGGCATATGCCATGTCCAAATCGATATACAATAAAAATGTAGAATATATCTACATGTATTGGTCATTCTATGACCAAAACTAACACTATATGATCCTAACTTGTGGTGGATCATCAAAATCAAGCCTCTTCGGTGCAGTACGTGGCTCTGTAGATGGCTGCAAAACCACAATTCAAAAGCCAAGTTAGAATTCTTTTGTAGAAAATAGTTCACAATTAAGAACATAACTATTCATTAACTTTAATTCCTTTGTAATTGAAATGTAGATTACCTCATCGGCTGATACAGGAGCTAATGTCTTCACTCTCCTCTCCTTGTCACTCTTAGGAGTTTTCTTGAAGACATACTTAAATGGATCCACGTTATGGCCGTACCGCGAAGGAGTCTATTGTAGATTAAATGTACAATTAATACAATGTACTAACATAAATATATCAAAAACACTTAAAAGCTATAATGTAGAGAACAATGATGTACCTGTGCCTGACATACTTCTCCAATGGACTGAGGATGACTCACCATCGATGTAGAAACTGTCGCTATTACCTATATAAAAAATGTACAAAGATTAAATACAATTAATATAATGATAAGTGTAGACACCTAAAATTATCCAGTCTAATTAAATAAATATTTTATTTATTTAATTATCTTGGCCTAATTCTTCTATTAATTAAATAAATCTTTATTTAGTTAATTAATTCATTTATCCTCTTCTAGCCTTATTTCTCATTTAAATAAATACATTTATTTATTTAACTTACCCTTTTCCTAAATTAAATAAATATTTTATTTATTTAATTGATCCCACTTCTTCTATTAATTAAATAAATATTTATTTAATTAATTAATTCATTAACCTTGTCTACTTATGACACATGTCATTCATCTCTTAATTCATACACTACCTACCCTCTCATTATTTTATTATTTTCTTTACCTACCCTCTAATCATAGCCGACCTCTTTTACACCTCTCAATCTTATCCCTCCATTTCTTATAGTGTCTTCTATATAAGGAGATGCTTCCTTCATTATCAAACCCAAACTGGCTAATCAATTATGCATTTGACTACACTACGCTTTTCATATGAGATCCTACTTGCAACCACATTCCGTTCTTCATTGAGCTCTTGTGCACATAAAATCTGAGAGCAAATATATCAAACAAGATCAATGGAGATAGGAAGAATGGAGATTCAAACCCTATTGGACATGTGATGGTATAATCTCTATGATTTCATTTGATTTGCATTGTCTTAGGTAATCTTCATATGTTATGGTGGATCTTTGTTGTTGTTAGGCTAGGGTTTTGTGGTTGAATTCATTTAGTCTTTCAACATTGTTGTATCCATTTTTACCATATACATTTTGGCATGCCCGATGGGACTCTTGTCCGTTTTGCATTTAACATTCTTGTTGCAGGTTTTGTGTTTTGAAGTTGCAGATTTGACATTGTCGACAATATTTTGCTATTTTCGCGTCTACATACTTTTGGATCACATTTTTGGTTTTTAGCCGCGTCTGCAACATCTAGGATCGCATCCACACCCTCGACAGTTTTATTTTTTTGCAGATTCCGGTAATCGCGTCTGTGTTCCCTAGTCGCATCTGTGGGGTTTTTAGGCGTGTCTGCGCCCAAAAGCCGCGTCTGTGTTACGGAGCCGCGTCTATGTTTCACAAAAGCACATCTGCATCCAGAAGCCACGTTTGTGTTTATGGTAACCGCATCTGTGTGCACTGATTTTGTTTTGGGGATTTTCATTAATTCAGTTTTTAGTCATTTGGTTTTTCAGATCTGGTTTATTTTGAGCTAACATTTTCAGATCTAGCTAACGAAATTGGTGCAACTTGTCTTGAAAGCAAAATCATTTTGTTGAAGGCCCCTATTTTCACAAAGTCTTTTGGATCTAAAATTTACCTAACTTGTGTACTTGCAGGAAGGGGTGATCATTTGAAACAATCCAAACTACTAATAAATCTTTGTTGCAGGTCCTTGGCAAGGGTTTTTGGATTTTTATTGTGTGTCTTGTTTTCATAGACTAGCAAACACGTCAATTGGTGCACTAAAATTGAATCATTGTCTTTTGTGTCTTGAGCAATAGGCTCTTTTTGTTTAATCTTTAGAGGGTCTGTCTCCCCATGTGGTCATTAAGACTACTAGTGAGGAGATAACGACCCAAGTGGTAGCAAAAGAAAAGCCATCTTCTTCCAAACCACTATAAATAATTGTATTCATGGTGAAAACTATGAATAACGTGTGCTGATTAGTTCATACCGACACTATGTCTCCCCATAAACCTGTTTGGTCAAATTTATTTGATCATTTGTAGGGTGTAACCCCTACTGGCTGGGATGGGAGCCTTCAGTATTTACAGAGCTGAAAGTGTCGCATGTATGGCCACACGAGCAGATGCCCTTACTAGCACCTTTTTGTTTTAGAAGCCCAAATCCTTCTAGTTGTTGGGGCAGGAGGTCGGACCTCTAGTAGCGGCCCACACACATACGATTCTTAGTAGAGATACAAAGTTCGCCACAAGGAGTTTTTGTGGGGATTGATGCTTGGCTGCCCCGAGAAGTGAGTGCCGAGGGTGGAGCCAGTGGGGTCAAGCATCTAAGTATCCGCTCTGAATAGCGTAGCCTCAGGGGTAAAACCCCATGTGGGATCAACAACTATTGTCTTGGCCAGCCATAAGAATTGTGCTTGACTTATTTTAAACATTCAAACATTCAAGACCAAATAGCAAAACATTGTTCTTTTGTGTCTTCAAGTGTATGCAAAACAATTTTACATCAAACAACACACTTTTCTTTGAGTCATTTTTGTCTAGACACTTGCAAACATTGAGTCCTCATCAACACTGTGTCATCTTGTCACAAAAAAATAGTCAAACATTCAGATTTGGTCACAACAAAGCAACTTCACAGATTGGAAAAAATTGCACAAATTTTGCAGAACTGCATCTATGTCTGACATAATAGTGTCTGTGTTGTATAACCGCGTCTGTGAAGGGCAGAAACGCGTCTGTGTTCTCAGAATCAACATTGCATTTACAAAATCTTAGACTCGCGTCTGTGTTAAACAGAACCACGTCTGTGTCAGAAAATCGCGTCTGTGCAGTATACAGGCACGTCTGTGTTTAGAATTGAAAAACTTTTATAGTCCAGCAAACAAACACAGTCAGTTTCGTACTTTTTGAGCTTCCTAGGTTATCTCTTCAGGTTTTCATCGAGCATTCAACCTGTCTTTGGGTCTCACAAAGTCCATCATTGCTTTACACCTTACATTACATTCACATTTGTCTAAACTTGAGTCAAAAGGTCACTTGCTTGTCCTCATCATACTTTGTCAACACACTACATACAACAACATTTTGCTAAGTGGTCCCTCATCAAGGTCTATCACCTTTGGGTCTTATTTGGTCTTACTTAGAGTCAAGGTCAACTTACCTCATCAAGAAAAACTATCCTCTCTTTGGAAGCCACACCTACTCTACTACATACATACTTGGTCTTACACTTTGGTCATTGCAAGTAAACCTTAGATTCATTTACATTCCATCCAACTCTTGGTCTTCCATACTCTTTCCATTTTTCATCTAGTCTCACACATCCTGGTCAATACCTAGTCCATGGTTGAAACCCATTCCCAAAAATCTAGGAGAGAAACTAAAGAGGCTCAAGAGTCCGCAAACATGAGTTCTTATGAGTATGACAATGATATCTTTTTCAATTCTAATCACACTACATTACCTGACATGGATGCCTATAGAAACATTCCAAATGTTGAGAACATGGACACTACAAACAACAATGATACACACAATGACAATATGGACAACTTTTCTGTACATTCAACAGAAGAGGAAGACACCATTATGAATCCTCATTTCAATCGATTGGTTGAGGAAATAATGAGGAGAGATAGACAATACTTTCTACAAGTGATGGCACAAAGTGGAGCCAAGATACCTCATGATTTTCACATGTCTCAAATAATGGAAAATCGACCTTTGCAACAACCTCACTCCAACATGGATCAAAGGAGGCCTAATAGTGGAGGCAATAGAGGACCACATATGGTGCCTAAATCACCATCATCTTTGTTTCAAAAACCAGAGGTCTCATACACACATGATCAAGCATATGATACTCACCTTCGCAGACCATTATGGAAGTATTGGATATTCAAAGGCATGCTCAAAATTTGGACACAAGGAAACCCCATGTCAAATTTGGGGGCAACACACTAGAACAAACTCACGACATGCCTGTAGAATATGGTATACATGGACAAAGCAGATATTTCATTCCTCAACATGACTCTATGCCAAGTGGTCCATATACGCAACATCATTATAGACCTCCTCCATATGAACATGTGCATGATCAATATCATCCATATATGCAACATGCTCCTCCTCCAATTGGTGCCTCAAGCATGGGGTATGGTCCAAGAAGTCGATCTCCACCTAAGAACAATTTGGAACAAAAAATCAGGGACTTACAAAAGAAAATGGAGGACATAAATACACCAAAACCAACTTACACAATGAGAGACATATGTCCTTATCCATTTGACAAAAGCAGTTCAATGCCTCCATTTCCTACATACTTTGTGACGCCTAAGTTTGATAAGTATAGAGGAAAAGGAGATCCTAAGGCACACATAAGATAGTTTTTCACAGCTTGCATTGAGGTAGCTTCAGAAGAGACATATTTGATGAGATTATTCCCAAAAAGCCTAGGTGATCAAGCTATGGAATGGTTCTCCCAACTTCCACCTGGAATTAAGTCATGGGGTTACTTAGCAGAGGCATTTATTCAACATTTCTCCTACAACATAGAGACAGACATATCAGTCACTACTTTGTGCAACACTAAGAAAAAAGAGGGAGAGTCTTTTGCATCATTTTTACAAAGATGGAGAAATCTAGCCAGTAGATGCTCTTGTGAAATTCCACAAAAACAAATGGTAGAGATTTTCACCCAGAATGTTAACAAAGACATTGGCTATGATCTAAGGATAGCTTGTTTGTCCACCTTCAAGGACGTCATTGAAAAAGGCTTAGCGATAGAAAAGGTCCTAATTGAACAAGGAGTCATTAAGATATTCAAGGAAAAAAAAGATGACTTTAAAGGAAAAGACAAGCCAAGATTTTGGAATAAAAACAAGAACACAGTCAATGATGGGGTTGTGGATGCCAATACAGTGCGACCCAAAATAGTTTTTTCAGGATCAAGCTCTACAAACAATTAGGTGAATACACAAACAACTTCCAGATCAGGAAGGAAGTATACCCCATTGGGAGAACCACTTGAGTCAATTTTCAAGAAGCTAGTGGCAAACAAAGTAACACAGTTCCAGATTTTCTGCCATATGAGCCAAAGGTCAAACCAAATTGGTGGAATGATGATGAATATTGTGAATTCCATAAAAGCAAGGGTCATAAAACAGGAAATTGTCATCGACTGAAGAACATCATACAAGATCTCATTGATAGAGGTGACATGGAGATTGAGGGACACTCATCTAATCAAGAACATGAAATGTTTAAGGAACCATTCCCAAAACATGACAAGGGAAAATCTGCAGCCACAGATGATCAAACCAACTATACCAGAGCATCCTACAGCTATGATTCAACTATCAATCACATCTTGATGGACAATTATGTCTCTACCATTATCATCAAGGACAAAACGCCTGAGAATTCTACCCAGAGACCCAAGATCATTCTGAAAGGAATTGGATCTTCTTCCGAACCTACCTCTGAATGTCATGTTACAACTCGTCGAGGTAAATTCACTTTGCAAGGTGCTCTAGCTAAAAACATCGCTTCCTCATCAACCAAGCTTGAATATGACCTTGTAGAAAAGTTAGGGAAAACACCTGTGCTTATCTCCATCCTTGAGCTCTTACACATATCCCCCACACATAAAGCTATTCTCGACAAAATTTTGAGACACTGTCATTCCTACTGAATTGAACGTGGACCAGTTTCAAGCCATGGTGGGATACCTTTCCATTCCACACTCTCTTACATTCACAGAAGCTGATGACGCCTCCATAAGTCAACCACATAATGCACCATTACACATTGAAGCCTTCATACACAAACATAGAATCAAATGAGTCTTGATAGATGGAGGAGCAGGTCTAAACATTTGTACATTGAGCACTATTAAACAATTGGGATATTCCGACAAAGCTGTGAATTCTACAAACAAAATTACCATCAAAGCATATGATGATGAAGAGCGTTCATCCAAGGGCACAATCACCTTACCTCTCAAACTTGGGCCAGTTACAAAGGATGTGGTTTGTCAAGTACTAGATCTTGATCTCACATACAACATATTGCTAGGACGTCCTTGGATTCATGAAATGAGGGCGGTCCCATCTACATATCACCAATGTATCAAGTTTCCTCACAATGGAGTTGAAATAACAGTTAATGGAGATCCTAATCCATTCATATATTGCAATAACTTGAGACCAAAAACCGAGACCATCATTCCCAATAATCGCGAAGCTGTCCCTTCTTCTACATACATTGATTCTGAGTCATTAAAACCTTCGACATCAAAACAAGGTGAACTTAAGGGAAAATTCCAGGACAAGGGCATGGGTGAATACACTTTGAATCAGACCATGTACTTACAACAAGTCATGAGTTCACCAAAAGAATATGGAAGACCACATCCTAATAAGCAGGTATCTATCATTATACTCAAATGGGACCCTACTATCTTTCAAAGATGGGGTGAATTGGAAGAGGAAGACTTATACAAAATGCTTTACAAAGACCTTGAACATGATACACAAGATCACATCAGTATACCATGTGAGAAGTATGGAAAAGGGTTCAAGATTCTACAAAAATTTGGGTATGATGGCAAAAGCCCTCTTGGGTTAAGAAAGGAAGGCATCATTGAACCTTTACAACTTGAATTGACATTCAAAAAGGAATGCTCGAAAGGACTTGGCTTCATGACTTCCAAGGTCCACACTCAAAGGACAGAAGAAGCATTACAAATCAAAGCTGCCAAAATTCAAAAAGAGAATCGCTATTCCACAGACTCCAATGAATGGGAATGGGGTTCAGACAAATCCTCTAGTGACTATGAGCTCACCAAGACATTCAGAGAACCAAGTGAACCAACAGAAGAAGAGGAATTTAATAGGAAATTCAAAGTTGGTCAAGAAATAACCCCAGAGGATCCCATACAGTCTTTGTCTCTAGGTCTTGGGTTGAAATCACATAGAATGCAAACACTTGTCCTGGAATGCGCTACTAGTGATGATAATTTGGATTCCTTCATGATCGAGACTGATGAGGAGAGTGCCAACAATGACCTCGATAACTACTTCGACATACCTAAATATAATTGCATCTTCACTCTTAACCCTGCTAACTTCGAAGACATCAAAGGCCTTCCCCTTGTTCACCACCAACTCATTGACTGGGACCATGAAGGACCTGCACAGTTTGACACATTCCAAAATGATGAAGCTTTTATTTACTATCTTGGCATACGAGATGATCTTCTCCCTGGGGACCATAAAGCAGGATACACTATAGAACTCAATAGCGTGGCATATTTCGGTGAGGGTGTCGGGCCTTCTAGTCACAAAAATATAAAAATAAAAACAAACCAAGGGTCTTATGGCGAAAACCACACTGTGGTGCTATCTGACCCCAAAAAAGTAAAAAGAAAGGATGTATCTAAGGGCGAAAACCTCTCTGAGGCACCCAAAGATGGAAGGCTCGACATTCTCCCAGCATCATATGAGGAAAAGTCATCCATGTTGGTAGAGGAGACTATCAAAACAAACATTGGTACAGAAGAAGTTCCACACAACATATTCCTGTCTCAATCTTTAATAGAGTCAGAAAGGTCAAAATTCATAAGTTTCTTCACGAAATGACAAATCAACTTTGCATGGTCATATGATGATATGCCTGGATTGGATCCAGATTTTGTAATGCACCATTTGACAGTTAAACCGGGGGCAAAACCAGTGAAACAGAAATTAAGAAAGATGCATCCACAAGTGGCATTACTAGTCAAAGTAGAACTTGAGAAATTATTGGATGTCGGATTCATACGCCCAATTGATTATCCTGAATGGATCTCCAACTTAGTTCCTGTCAGTAAACTAGATCGTAGCATCAAAATATGTACAGATTTCAGAGACATCAACAAAGCTTGTCCTAAGGATGATTTTCCATTACCAAATATTGACTTGATTGTCGACCTCACAGCAGGTCATGCGATGTTATCTTTGATGGATGGATTCTCTGGTTACAATCAAATAAAAATTGCATCCGAGGATCAGCACAAAATGACATTTACTTGTCCTTGGGGAACCTTCTGTTGGAATGTCATGCCCTTTGGGCTAAAAAATGCAGGCGCTACATATCAAAGAGCCATGACTACTATCTTTCATGATCTCATGCACGTTACTGTGGAAGATTATGTTGACGACCTCTTGGGCAAATCAATAGATAGAAATACACATTTGGACATACTTTCAGTCATCTTTGATCGGTTGGAAAAATATAAAGTAAGATTAAACCCCAAGAAATGTGTCTTTGGAGTAACCTCTGGGAAGCTCCTGGGATTCATTGTGTCAAAAAGAGGAATTGAAGCTAATCTAGCAAAATTCAAAGCCATCTTAGAGATGCAACCACCACGAAACATCAATCAGCTTTGATCTTTGCAAGGGAGACTCCAGTCCATACGAAGATTCATAGCACAACTTGCAGATAAGTGTAATCCTTTTCAACACTTGCTACATAAAAACATCAAATTCAAATGGGATGATAACTGTCAACAGGCTTTCCAAATATTCAAAGATTATCTTCTGAATCCGCCAGTTTTGATGCCACCAGTTCTAGATCAACCTTTATTACTATACATATCAACTAATTCAACAACACTGGGGGCACTCTTAGCACAAGAAGTTGCTGAGGGCAAAGAAAAGGCAGTATACTATATCAGTTGCACATTGGTGGGATATGAGCTAAACTACACATCAATTGAGCGTGTAGGTCTTGCTGTGGTCTTTGCTTCGTAGAAATTACGACATTACATGCTAACTCATAAGACTAAGTTGGTTGCAAGGATCGATCCATTGAAATACCTTCTCAATAAAGAAATGCTTACTGGGTGACTAGCCAAATGGGTAATGATCCTGAGTGAATTTGACATCGAGTATGTGGACAGAAAAGTAATAAAAGGACAAGCTATCGTAGATCAGTTAGTAGATGCCCCCATGATAGATGGCGTTCCTCTAATTTCTGAATTTCCAGATGAATCCATTTTAACAATGTCATATGCAAAACCATGGCAATTATACTTTGACGGCTCATACACATAGCATGGGGTAGGAGCTGGTATCCTCTTCATCACTCCTCAAGGGGATTCTATACCAAAATCATATCAATTATCATTTCCTTGCACTAATAATATAACAGAATATGAGGCATTAACAACTAGATTGTGGATTGCAGTTCGGTGGAAGATCCAGGAACTTCGTGTCTTTGGAGACTCTCAACTTGTAATTCGTCAAGCAACTGATGGTTACCAAACAAAGGATGAGAAATTAATGCCTTACAAAAGAATGGTGGATGACCTGAAACAACATTTCACAAAGATAGACTTTGAGTAGATACCAAGAGAGCAGAATCGAGCCGCAGATGCCATGGCTACAATTGCTTCACTAATCGATCTACCTCCGAATGAGACCCGCTATGAGTTCTTGGTGGATAACATTTTGGTTCCTTCATATGAAATCATTCGTACTGAGATGATATGTGTCATCGGTCCTGAGTCCCAGTTATATGGTTCCATCTTCACATACCTTCGTGATAATACCTTTCCTCCAGACCTATCCAATAACCAACGTCGCACCTTCATTAGCCAATCTTCTCGATACGTCATTTTAGCCGATGTCCTATACCGTCAAGGTCTAGATGGCACTCTTCTTAGATGTTTGGAAAGCAACAAAGCTCAAATTGCGTTATGTGAAGTACATGAAGGAATATGTGGTCCACATTCTAGTGGTCCTACCTTAGCCAAGAAACTCATCAGGACTCGATATTACTGGCCCAATATGGAAAAAGACTCATATCAATTTGTCAGGAAATGTAAGCAATGTCAACTTCATGGAGACCTCATCCATGTGCCAGCACAAGAACTTCAACCAATTGTGACTCCTTGGCCCTTTTGTTAGTGGGGACTCGATCTCATAGGCAAGATTCACCCTCCTTCTTCCAACGGTCATAAATTCATTATCATTGCCACAGAGTATTTCACAAAATGGATCAAAGCCATGCCTCTCATGCAAGTCACTGGAAAACAAATTGCTACATTCATTCTCAACTATATCATTTGTCGATACGGTATTCTTGTTTCCATTATCACTGATAACAGGCGTCCCTTCAAAAATCAGGATGTTCATGAACTCTGTGACCACTTCCATATTTCCCATCATTTCTCCACACCATATTACCCCCAAGGTAACGGTCAAGTTGAGGCGTCTAATAAAACAATCCTTAAAATCTTAAAAAAGACAGTCGACGACACTGGCCGTAATTGGCATATCCAACTTAATCCCGCACTTTGGGCCTACCGTACAAGTGTCCGCACGCCTATAGGAGCTACACCCTATTCACATGTTTACAGAACTGAAGCTATCTTGCCTATTGAGGTCAAGCTACCCTCTTTATGAGTTTCTTTCCAAAACATTATCAGTGATGAAGACTATAGGGTCTCTCGCTTACAAGAACTTGAACTATTGGATGAACGAAGACAAATTGCTTTTAATCATCTCAAGGCTTATCAACAATGAATGAGTCATAGCTACAATCACAAAGTCAAGCCTCGCACATTTGAGGTAGGTGATTTGGTTCTCAGAGAAAACCCCAAAAATCAGCAAGACAGAGAGAAGAAGGGCAAGTTCGAACCAAACTAGCTTGGTCCTTACATCATTGCAGCAACATATGGATCTAGGGCATATCAGTTCTCAACCACAGAGGGTGAACATTTAGAGGATCCTATCAACAACATGCACCTTCGCAGGTTTTACACATAGCTCTTCGGAGTATCCCAATTCAGAAATACAAAAAAATAACAAAATAATCAAAAATACAAAAAAAAAAATCAAAAAAGTAAACAAAAAAGCATTTCGTCCAACAGTGAAAACCACTTTGGTGGTGCTCTAGGCAAGTACCATGGTGAAAATTGGGTCACCGGCACCATGTGTAGAGACATTGCTCCTTCCTCCTTCAGGATTCACTTCCATCCTTTCACTTTGCACACACTCACAACCTCTCCATTCATAATAAACTTACCCATTCCCATCATGGCTTGTTATTGATCTACCCAAGATTGGTTAGCCATTCATAATAAACCTCCCTTTTCACCTTTCTCCATCCATAATAAATCAGCTCCTATCTATGGCTAAGGCAAATCCTACGTCTAGTGATGGGTGTGGAATTGAGAGCGTCACATGTTCTGAGGAGTACAGTTTCTTCCAGTTTTCTTCAGTCTATCCGTGCACAATCTACAATAAAGCAACACTTGCATCGCCAATCCGCCATAAAGTTCCATCTTCTCCGCAATAAAGTATCAGTTTCATGGATTCAGTCAGTTTCAGATGAGGTACAACAACAACAATGGGCTTCAACAAATCAAATCTTTCAACAGACTCAGACAACATTATGGTTCAGTGCTATCTATCCATTTTGTGAAAGTAAACATTGTGACCACAATCAAATAAGACTTATACAAGTGACAAGAGACACTAAACTTGAGGACTATAGTGGATGTTGGTGTCGAGTCTTGGTTTTGTTTTGATTTCATCTTTTTGGTGACATGTCTTTTAGCTTTTCCCAGATGTCTCTAACTAGAGATTCTATCTCCAGGATGTCTTTGACTAGAAAGGCGAGGATGGGGCATCGTCACCTATTTTTCTTTACTGTTTGTGGATTGTCTCTTAGTAATGCTATGACTTGTCCAAGGATATGAGGAAACTGAGAGTCTAGTATGAACTAGGGCATTCCTTGTTTGCAACTATCTTATCTCCATGCAAATGGGTACAATGACTTTTTGGGTCGAACATATGCCTTGATTGTCATAACCTACTTGCCATAATAAAGCTCAATGATGATAATGCACAAGAAGCTCTTTCACTTTCATATTTTCTACCTTCCATCCCCCTTTCTTGATTGACCTCCATCATCCTTTTTGAGTTTGTGTAGCCTGCTATCACACGACTAAGTATAATGACACACCAAAAACATTTACATTTCATGTAGTTGCACCTGCATTACCACATATTAAGCATTTCATACATACACATATAGATATCACAATTGCATCTCATCCTGCACACAACACATGTTAGCACATTTTACATTCTCATCATGTATATAGACATTTGCATTACCATATTCATCCGCATTTCATACATTCACATTTGCATTGGCATAACATATAAAACATAAAAGAACAAAAATATTGCATTTCATTATGTAATATTTGCATCCATATCATAACCATCACATATCAACATACATCATGAAACATCTCATCACATAGGTACACATGCATATAGCTGGTGCAAAGATGAATCATCTCATATGGCTACAAAATCACCCGAAGGTGTCTACATCATAATACAAAATGGTACAACACACTGATACATAGGGAGCCCTCTACGGTTATGATGAACTCCCTCCCTCGGAGCCACCTGGCCTCGACAGAGTCTGAGCCCTAGAAGGACCCACCCCAAGATCATCCCTCCTGTCCCCTCTATCTGGTGGTGGTGGAAGACCCATAACCCCACCGTTGGACGCCTGTCTCCTCTGGCTCCCTCCCATAGTTGTCGTTGTCCGTGATGGTGTGCAGAAGCTCCTCGCTCGCTGCTCTGGTGCCACTGCCCCGTAATATAGGTCTCGCCAGTAACCTATCTCCTCCCCTGCCCATAGAACATAGGCATATCTAGCCCCTGTATCCTCTACCGCCTGCCTCCCAGCCCTCAGTGCTATCTTAGCCTCAGTATAGCGCTGGGTAGCCTGATCCCGCTCATGCTCTATCTCCCTCAATCGCCTCCTGAGCCTAGCTATCTCTCTCTCTCTAGGTCCTGAATCTCATCTGCCTGTCCCTAGCAGATCTCCCTCAGCTCAAGCAGCTCATCCTCCTCCTCCTCCTCAGCCCCCTATGCCTTTGCCTGTGGCTCCCCCTATACTGGTGCCTGTGCATGTATCTATACCTGCCTCTGCCCCTGTCCTTGCACCTGTCTAGAACCCTGTGCTGCTGGGACTTGTAGTAGCAATCCACCGCGACCCCTCACCACTTGAGCCTGTCTCTCCTCCCCACCCTCTCTCTGTGGAGCCACCCTCCTCTCTCCAACTGCACCCCGCCTCCTCCATCGGCCTCTCCCCCCACCATCTCCATCATCATCTCTATCCCCCCCACCATCTCCATCTATCGCCTCCCCTCGGTCAGTCAGTCGTGGAAATGGATGCTCAGCCCAATACGCCATGTACTCTGCATCCATGCCTGCATCCTCAATATCTGACCACATATCCCATGGCATTGGCACCATCTCCACTAGCTGCATCACAGCCTGATCATACGATAATAATGGCCCAAAGTGTGCCTGATCCCTGACTATCCGAGCATACATCCCAGAACCCCATGGCATCCACTGAATACGGCCAAACTGCCTGCATACCTTGTCAATCAGCTATCTCTCCAATACATAGGGTGTCCGCCCAATCAGATATCTACTCTGGAATGTATAAGGTAGATCCATTGCATCCTCCTCCCACTGCTCGCACCCAAGGTACGACCTTCATATCACAGTGTCAATCTCATCCAAGACTCGACACCAATGCTCCAACCTACCAATCCGTGGCTGTGATGTAATCATATCATATAAATATACAAAACTGTATCCATGACCCCTGCCCCTGGAGTGTATCAGTCGGGTAACCGGCAGATGCTCATAGGCCCATACCTGTAGCAATGTAACTCCGCAGCCCAATCCTACAGATCCATGATACACAAACTGATGCAGCTCATAATACAAGTGTGCCAACACACACGGTCCCCAGGCATATCTGGTGTGCTGTGTAACCAGTGTCTCCAAGGTGCTCCCCCAACCCACAGTCAACCCTCATGTCACCCTGTCTGAACACAGGAACCCACTAATCACTCCTCCTAGCACTGCTAGTAGTGTCAGTCCTGTCGCTGTCATAGTGTCCCATGCCACGTGTCCAGCTCTCATCTCTAGGCCGGGATCTTGAAACACTTGTCTCAGGGCCTCCCTATCTCCCTCTCAATCATAAGGAATCAGCTCCCCATTGATCGGTACTTGTAGTATCTTGTAAACATCCTCCAAGGTGACTGTCATCTCACCCATCGACAAATGGAATGTACAAGTCTCTGAGTGCCATCTCTCAACCAGCGCAGTCAGCAACCCCATGTTTGCTCGAAACTCAGGCACATACATAATATATCGCAGGCCCATACCTTCAATGGCAGCTCTGTCCTTGAACGTCAACTCTGGTCGCAACCTCTGAGTCGACGGGAATCTCTCTCGCGACTCCAGCATAGGCAAATACTCCTGCAGTCAAGAAAATCAATTATGTCAGTCATAGTGGCATTCACTGTTCATCACAAAATGCTACTTTTTATCTAAGTGCATATGGTACTCTATCCTAGTAACACTCACTGTTCATCACAAAGTGTTGCTTCTATTCTAGTGACACTCACTGTTCATCACAAAGTGTTGCTGATTATCCTAGTGGTACTCCCTATTCATCACAAAGTACTACGTGTTTTGCACTCCCTGTTCATCACAAAGTGCTGCTCACATTTGGACTCCCTGTTCATCACAAAGTGCTGCTCATATTTTAGTACTCCCTGTTCATCACAAAGTACTATGTCTTGGTACTCATTGTTCATCACAAAGTGCCTTGATCTATCCTATCCTAGGGCCTCTGCTTGAGTGTATCCTCTTGAGTAGTTTCCTAATTGGCAACGTATGTTCTATCACAGAATTGTCAATCCTAGCCCTCTTTGCTACCCTCATCTTCCCTAGAGGACCTGCTTGAGTGTATCCTCTCAGCAGCTTATCCAATTGACAGCGTATGTTCATCACAGAACTGCCGATTTGACCTTGAAGACATAAACGTGCCTTCGTGACATAAACGCGCTTAAAGACTGCATAAACACGCCTACTTTGCACAGACGCGCCTGAAATACACAGACGTGCTTATGCTCTGCACAAATGCGCTTGTCCTGTACAAACATGCCCATATTTCACAAACGCGCCTGAACAACGCAGACGCGTTTGCATTTGGCACATACGCTTTTTCTAGCATAGACGCGCCTGACACAAACATAGACACGCTTGGCACTAGCACAGACGCGCCTCGATGTTTTGACATTTTTTGGACATTATTCTAACATGCATTAAATGCGATACCTAGTATGCATTAATGACAACATTTATTGCAACAAAGTACAAGGAGGTTTTGCGATACTTACCGACTCTCCTACATCTGCTAGTCTCTGAAATTGGTGAACGCGATCGAATCTGTGAACCAATGTCATCGTTGCTAACTATTGTTGCTCTATTTTCGCTCTGCACTCTAATTTCTTGGATGTGTGGATGACAATGAGGATGTCAACGCCTCGTGGTCTATCTTATAGACTACCTTAGCCCTAGCCCTCGTTTCCCGAGTCAGTGTTCTTTATCCTGTGACTCTATCACTCTATCCAGTCAGTTCATTCTAGCCTTTTTTTCTTATCGAGAGTTTGTCTGTGATCTTTCCAGACATTTTTATCTAATCTCTCGAGGGGGCATATCATTCCCATCTTGGGGCAACTTTGTATCAGTTCATATTATCTTCTTTGAAACAACGCAACAAGCTGCATTGTCTCAAAGAGGGGCAAAATGTAGACACCTAAAATTGTCCAGTCTAATTAAATAAATATTTTATTTATTTAATTATCTTAGCCTAATTCTTCTATTAATTAAATAAATCTTTATTTAGTTAATTAATTCATTTATCCTCTTCTAGCCTTATTTCTCATTTAAATAAATACATTTATTTATTTAAATTACTCTTTTCCTAAATTAAATAAATATTTTATTTATTTAATTGATCCCACTTCTTCTATTAATTAAATAAATATTTATTTATTTAATTAATTCATTAACCTTTTCTACTTATGACACATGTCATTCATCTCTTAATGCATGCACTACCTACCCTCTCATTATTTTATTATTTTCTTTACCTACCCTCTAATCATAGCCGACCTCTTTTACACCTCTCAATCTTATCCCTCCATTTCTTATAGTGTCTTCTATATAAGGAGATGCTTCCTTCACTATCAAACCCGAACTGGCTAATCAATTATGCATTTGACTACACTACGCTTTTCATATGAGATCCTACTTGCAACCACATTCCGTTCTTCGTTGAGCCCTTGTGCACATAAAATCTGAGAGCAAATATATCAAACAAGATCAATGGAGATAGGAAGAATGGAGATTCAAACCCTATTGGACATGTGATGGCATAATCTTTGTGATTTCATTTGATTTGCATTGTCTTAGGTAATCTTCATATGTTATGGTGGATCTTTGTTGTTGTCAGGCTAGGGTTTTGAGGTTGAATTCATTTAGTCTTTCAACATTGTTGTATCCATTTTCACCATATACAATAAGTATTGAAGGTTAAAAGCAATTAATTTTACATATCAAACAAAAGTGTACCGGATCCTGAGATGCTTCTCTAGTGCAAGGAGGAGGGTTCACCATTGATGAAATAGATATGGATATTTCTTGTATGAAAAAATTATAAGATTATAATATATCACAAGTTCACATGTACGCGTGCATATAATCATGAAATCAAGAAAATAAAGTAGAGATACATACCTCCGCCCTCTCTTGATCCGTGGGTGAATCAAGTGCATTCAACATATCCACAAAGCTCAATGGTTGTTGTACATGTAAAATAGACAAAAAACACTAATCAGTCTACAAACCCCAACTAATACTTGATTTCAACATTTTCAAACAATTGTACAACTAAAAATGTGTTCAATTACCTTCTTCACACGTTTTGGCGTCTTCGAGGAATTCTTTTTCTTATGACAAGCCCTAGACGCGGAGGGGGTACCCTAAAAACACAAAATTAATATGAGATATTAGTATAGATAATAAATTAAACATAATTTTAAAAATCTAAAATGAAATGACTTGCATATTCCATCAAAAAATACATAAAAAGAGTTGTACAAAATATGATACTGTATAGCCTTGTAGGCCAAAATCAATCGCTGAGAGCATGATGTCATCAATCTGGGACATTTCGTCCCCTGTCAACACCTACAAACCAGAAATTGGACCCAGCATTAAAGATAGTTAGTATATCTTGTATTTTTTTGAATTCAAAGTGTACTATTCTATTTTAACATGTTACAAAATTTATACCTCAGGCATCGAAGTTGCAGGTATGGTAACTGGGGAGGTGTATGGGATACCGCTGCTGCATCCTGAAATGCATATTATTTGTCTCAATTTAAATTGATGTATAAATGAAAATTCATTTATGTAATTACAAATTTAAAGTGTCCGATAAATAAAATGTTATGAATTCAAATCAACACACCTGTGTCTGTGGCTCATGGGCAAACACCATGTCCATCAACTCATCTATCAGCATGGCATCCTCAACCGTGTGAGCCTGACATCTACAACCGCAAATCGTGCACAGATGATATGAGTATCCATCTGCACCGACTGCATCATCTCTCCCCGAGCATATCCCCGAGAACTGACACACATATGTTCGATGGGCTCTCTGTCACCCTCTAACGGTTCATCATCCAATACAATAGGGTGTGCTAATGACGTCCCATGCTGGATGATGGCACCAGTCAATGCTGTGGCCGCCTGAAGAGTCTATAGCTCCATCGACACTTTCAGCTCTAATGGGACAACCTGATGCACCTTGGGTTTGGGTGCTAGGGGGCGGCAACTCTCCGCGGCTAATCGCCTACGGGCTCCAAGTCTATCTTGGGCAGAGTCTCCACCTCTACCATGAAACTCTCTCATGCCAAAATAGTTTGGCCGCACATTGAGCACAAACTCACAATATATTTTTCTCAAAAAATATAATGGCACCTCATAATTATTACAAGGTGGATCATCAAAGACCATCCACCACCTCTACCAAAAAAGATTCTTCATTTGCACATCGGTACACCAATGTATGGGAAACCTCTTTGCATTAAGAGGTAATGACTGACCAGTTTTGGGATCAACAAAAAGGGTACATATCTGTTGTTTAAAAATATTTTTGTTTTTTACTCCATCGTATGATAGCCCATTGGCATAGAATTGACGACACCTATCCCTAAAGCTTCCCCTTTTGGTAATTTATGTGGAAACAGCTATGGCACCACTAGCTAATGTTTCTAGGCTAGTGGCGAGGGATTGATGATGGTCAAATTCAAAAGTTTTGAATTTTACAATCAGTCTATTGATTTTAGACATATTTTGTCCTAACTGATTAATTAATTATTCCCGTGTTTCGGCTATGCGGTCAAAAGGAGGAATTGGGGGTTGTTCTTGTGTGTTTTCAGGAGGTGCATTTGGTTGTTCTTATGGGTTTTCAGGAGGTGCATTTGGTAGTTCTTGTTCTGGATTAGAAGAATCTGGTTTTTGAAACAAAAAAATGAAAAAACCTAATCAAAATTAATGAAATTAAATTCAAAATGTAAAACAAATTGCATAAACCAAAAAGAAAGACAAAAATAAACAAAAACTAACCTTGATCCATAGCCTGGAGGACAAATTTAGCACCCTGTTCGTGATTTAGGTGAGAAAATGGGGAAAAAATGAAGTAAAAAATGTGCTTTATGGGTAAATAAGACCCAGTTTTTTTAAAAAAACTTTTTTTACCAGGCACCGCGTACGCGGTTTTATTTGTATTATTAGTGCATACGCGCTCATTTTCCTATAAGAAGCGCGTACGTGCTAATTTTCCTAGGCGTAGCGCGTACGTGCTCATTTTCCTAAAAGCAATGCGTACGTGCTACCTTTTCTAGTCTCGGGAAGAACAAACCTAAGCGCGTATGCGAGAATTTGAAATTTTAAAACCGCGTATGCTCTGCCTATTTTTCCAAGTTTTTATTGGGTGGTGTCCACTTTTCTGACCACCATCTTTGTGCACACGCCCAAAACTCCCACTCAAACTTGATCAGTACAAAAAAACTTAACAGTCCCCAAAACTGAGATCAAAGGTGATTAGGCTCTGATACCAACTAAAAGGAAACCAAGTAGCGGAATACAACTTCCTATAATGAACTATCAGGAGAGTGAATGCAAAAAATTTTAAACCCTTTAACAATTACATATTTAGATGCACATCTAATTAAGCATTAACAGATATTCAAAACAAAATAAACACATAACGCAATACATACGTGGGAAAACCCTTTCGAGAAAAAACCCACACTCTAGAATCCAGTTATAATACTATGCACAAAGCCAATGCTCTTCAAAAGTCTTCACACTATTACAGGATTCAAGAGTAATTCTGGGAACATAACTATGTCTATCAAAATCTTCAACCTCACTTAAAAAATAAGCCAATACATCACATATTTATAAAGCTCAACACAAAGTAGTAGGCTTCCATGGTTTCCAAAACCAACTTCAAAGTCTTAAGAGGTAAGTCATGTCATAAATAATATAATTACCATTATCATGACATGTTGCACATAGCAACCTTCCAAAGCACTAACACCTATCTCACCCAACATGGACATCTTGGCCAATGTAATGCAAGTTCAACATAGCAACTCCCATAACTAGGAATAGGCAATTTCCTTACCTCACACTTGTCAAAAGTGAAATCCACCATAAATATTAACTGCTCAAATACAACTCCAATCCATATAGAAAACACAAGCCGAGACTCTTTAGTCAACATAGGAAATTGCCAAATCAATTTCCACTCCAAACTAGAAATATATGACAGCACCTTCCCAAAATGTAGAATCTTCCAAGTAGACACCAATTTCATAAAAAAAACAAGATTATGCCATCTCATCATTGCCATGTAGGATGCCACCTCACCAAGAGGACCCACAAAGTGAATGACAACTTAGGAAATTAATAAATTAGAATAAACAATTATTGAATAACCAATGTTAGGACTCCAAGGTTAAGACACCTAATCCCAACACATTTCATATTTAGCAATAATAAAATCCTATAACAAACAGAAGTAGCATAATTGCAGTGAAGGAGAATATGACCCATAGTTTCAAACTTCTATTTATAGAGAGGACAATTGGATCATACTAAATTCTTTTCATCACATTGTACTAGGCTAATGATTTGCATTTGTGAGGAGCTGGATTCCTCCAAATCGCCTTTCTCAGAAAATCTAATATCTTGATGAGATGCAACAAATTTATACTTTGTCACCAAATTTCACATTATATGTTCCAGTCCCAATACAACTTATAGAGTCCTCAGAATCAAAGGCAAGGGGCGAATGCGATTAAGATTTTCAACGAGAGTTTCACCTTGCTATGCTGGAAATAAAACTTCTCAAACAAAATTTGTATGAAAACTAAATAATTAGGAAAACTAAATTCACATGCCGATAAATCGTAATAGAACATTTCATATCATATGCAGATTCATTCTAGAGAGCTTGCAATGCATCCCCTATTCTGTACAGTGGGTGACAGAAAATTTAAGCCGTTTTAGGAAATTATATTTAATAATCCCTCAACACTCAAATTTGGAGAGCAAAAAAAAAATAAAAAATTCTTCCCATTTAAAAATCATTGCAAGATTGGAAACTACTCAACGCTGTAGCTGGCAAAGAGCAATGTTTACTGAGCATACTAGATGACATTTTATGAAGTAAAACTTTATTTTGATTATTATTATTTCAATCAAAGTGCACCCAGTTTTCTGGATAGACACTGGTGTGAGGAAGCATTTCAAAGTCAAAGTACTGCAGCTGTGACAGATTGGCAATGGTACTGGGGAGGTTATTTAAACTTGCACACCCATTCAAGTCCAAGATCTGCAGCTGTGACATGTTGCCAATGGTATGAGGTAGATTATTCAAAGTTCTACACTCCTTCAAATTCAAGTACTAGAGCTCTGACAGGTTGCCAATGGTAGCGGGGAGGCTATTTAATCTATCACATCCTTCCAAGTCCAATTGTTTCAGCTGTGTCAGATTGCCAATGCTATCAGGAAGGGTATTTAACCTATCACATCCTTCCAAGTTCAAGTGCTGTAGTCGTGACAGGTTGCCAATGGTTTCAGGGAGATTATTTAACTTATCACACCATCTCAAATTCAAGTGTTGCAACTGGGACAAATTGCCAATGGTATGAGGGAGGTTGTTTAATCTTTCACACCTTCCCAAGTCCAAAAGTTGTAACTGTGATAAATTGCCAATAGCATCAGGGAGATTCTTTAGCCTATCACACCCTTCCAAATACAAGCATTGCAGCTGTGAGAGATTGTCGATGCTATCAGGAAGGTTATTTAAGCTTTCACATCTCCCCAAATCTAAGAGCTGCAGCTCTAACAAGTTGCCAATGGCATAAGGGAGGTTCTTTAAGCTTTTACAGCCTATCAAATTCAAGTGTTTCAGCTGTGATAAGTTGCCAATGGTGCAAGGAAGATTTAAGCTTTCACACCTTCCCAAATCTAAATGTTGCAGTTGTGATAAATTACCAATAGTACCAGGAAGATAATTTAATCTATCACACCATCTCAAGTTCAAGTGTTGAAGCTGTGACAGGTTACCAATGGTATGAGGGAGATTATTTAACCTATCACACCCTTCCAAGTACAAGCTCTGCAGTTGTGATAGGTTGCCAATGGTGTGAAGAAGGTTATTTAAACCTTCACAATAATACCATTCCAAGTGATGCAGTTGTGACGGGTTGCCAATAGTGTCAGGGAAGTTATTTAAGCCTTCACACCCTTTCAAGTACAAATGCTGTAGCAATTGTATATTAAGAAGTGAAAATATGGAGGAGACAGAAAGGCTGTCGAAGAAATGGCAGTCATTTAGTTGCATAATCTTCAATTGCCTAATATTGCCAACAATTATGCAGTGACGCAGTTTCCTTAGTGCTCTATCTATCTTTCTTATTGCTGTAAGGATCTCCTTCAGTGCTCTATTCTTCCCAACTGCAAAGGTACAATCTTCTAACTTTAACCATATCAAACTCTTAGGAAGCATAGCCAACGTGTCTTCTGTCAGGACATCGATGGGCATATTCTACAAATGAAGATAGCAAAGTCCAGGTCTGCACATCATTTTAAGCCTTTGTAGATTGCCTCCACTGAGCCGAAGGCGAGAGAAATTGATGTTGGATACGGTGCTTGAATGGGCAGCCTTCTCTAGTCGGGTACCCTCTTTCTCCCATAGTCGGGTACCCCTTTTTTCTTTTTCAGCAATCAACCGCCCCATGTCTTGCAAATGGTCATGCATATCAAATATACCTCTGTCGTCAATCTTTATTAGTAATTTCATCGAAAGATTACATACAACACTGTCTACCATCCTGTACAAGGATTTCCAGAGAACAATAGGAAATCTTTTGTTTTCCCCAATAAAGAAGCAGGCAATGTCGACAAACATTTCTTTTTCATCATCACTAAGAGCGCTATAACTGATGTAGAGTCTTTCATGAATCTCTGGGTTGAGAATAATGTTTCGAAGAGCATCGGTCCAACAACCTATGTTATCCTGCTTATCATATAAGTAGGATCCAATGACTTCCAAAGAAAGAGGATGCCCCTTACAGGCTTTCACTATTCTTTTAGTCAGATCTTCATAACTAGGACTTGGAGATGTTCTAAGAAAGGCATGCCAACTAAATAATTGGAGACCTTCATTTATCTCCAATCCATTCATCTCATGGATGCATGAGGATGGAATCCCAGCAACATTGAGAATGTGTTTGTCTCTGGATGTTATAATAATTCTGCTGCCAGGAACTAGCCAATCCCCAACCAAAGAATTGAATTGTACAATAGTATCCACATCATCCAAAATAAGTAGGAGACGTTTTCCTCTCAAACGATCTCTAAACAAAGATATGCCCTTGTCAACATTGTGCACTTTTCCATCATATCTAGTTAGCTCTTCCAGAAGTTGTTTCTGTACATTTGTGAGGCCTATGGAATCTGCAGCATTGGTACAGACATTAAATACGAAGGAGGCAGCTTCAAAATCAGAATAAATTTGATTGTAGACAGCCTTTGCAACTGTTGTCTTGCCAATACCACCAACACCCCATATTCCAATTTTAACCACATCATCCACTGAATTTAGATTTAATTTTTGAATGAACACATTCTTCACATTGTCCAATTCTACTGGATACTTGGCAACTTGTAACGGCACTCTATCCAATGTCCTAATTATGTCATTCACCAGAGTCTTTACTAGCCGAGCTTCATAGCTGCAATGGCAAGGTAGGTCATTAGAAATCACAACCTATAATTATTATCATTCCACTGCTTTACAAAAAGTAGCAAGAAAGCTGGAAAATAAAACTTCAAAAAAACAAACGTGGAAAATCCACTTTCTTTTGTACATAGTTATGAAAGGAAGTGTCCAAAAAAATTTTAGTGTTATCTTTAAGTTTGAAAGTTTATTAGTGTTTTAAAAAATTTTGAGTAAAAAAAAAATGATTTATCATAGATTTTTAATTTAAATTGTGTGTAATTTTTCATCATTATTATTTAAGATCATATTACATGATACATTTCTATATATGGATGACTCCATTCTATATTGCTTTCTATGTTTCATTCTCATACATTATAATCTTTATATTGATTTCTATGCTTCTTAGTGATGATGGATCATGCAGTACATAATTTGAAACTACATATCTCCATGAAATGTGGAAACTAAACCACTTAAAAAAATGATTGATTTGTCTATTTGAAATAAATTAAATATTAAAAGAAATATAGACAAAAAAAAGGTTGAGTAATGACATAAAAGATGTTAACCAGCTTATATATATTCAATAACATATATAGAATAAGCCAAGAGATGTCCTTTTCCAAGACCCTTATTGCAGTTTAATGTGATAAATTGATTAAAAAATAGGCACACCAAAAAGGCTTATTCATATATATATATATATAATTAGTAGTCCTTGTACAAATTGGAAGGTATTAAATAAAATTAATATATGATTGAACCCTAATTGAACCATAACTCAAGAATTACTATAATGGCTATAATTAGGGTTAGGGTTAGTGTTAGTTTTAAGGTTTGGGTTATGGTTAGGATTAGAGTTAGGGATTAGGTTTAGGCTAGGGTTAGAGACAATTATGATTAGACTTAGGATTAGAGTTGAGGTTACAATTAAAGTTGAGGTTGGGATTAGGGTTGGAATTGGGATGGTGGTTATAATTAGAGTTAATATTAAGGTTATAATTGGATCAGATACATAGTTCAATCAATTTTATTAAATATATAAAAGTGATTATTGAACCAATTCTCATGCAACAATTAATTTACATGGCTTTCAGTGATTACAATATTCAACCACCCATTCTTTCACTAACGCATTATCCATAAAAGCCAAACTGGTAGACATGTATGGACACAACAACACTAATAAACATCATGCAAAAAAAAAGAAATTAAAAATAAGGATTTGGAGGCTAACATAGATGGAATAGGGGTACAAAAAACATTACGTTGCAATAAAAAATCCTGGTTTTTACAAAATTGGAGTATTATGAATTCGAATTGTGAAGACTGGAATGTGAAAACAAAAGAATCATTTGAACCCTATCTACGACATGTTTCCAGAATATAGAGCTTCACCGCCCTTCCCAAAACTGGTGTGATCGTGTCAATAAAAAATAGCTAAAAATAAATGTTCAAACCAAAATACAGAAATCTGAACGTAAATAATATTTGGGTCTGTAATGTATGCCTTCCTATAACGCCCTCAACTACACTCCAAAGCAAACTGTAGCAGCAAATACCTCTTGCAGTACTCAAATTTATTGAATAACTCAATTGATTGACTTTACAAACGATTCATGTTTATGAAAATATATGGAAGATGATTGTCGTTTTGGAAATATAATCTCAGCTTAATTAATTAGATATTTTATCAAATAAATAAGAAATAATATCTAGAAATTAAAAATATAAATCATGAGCCATCCTACCAAGAACGGATAAAATATTAAATATCCATGGCTTATAAGAAATTTTGTTAACAATTTAATCAAAAATAGAGAATAAACTTACAAAGTTAAAATATAATCCCTGGATCATCATGAGCGAAAATAGATAAAGGTTAAAAAATAAAAAATTAATTAGTTCATTATTTACCCTTGAGTTATATCCATGGATCATCCTGAGCGAGAGCAGATCTGTAGAATGGCCTTCTTCCACCCATCAATCTCTCCTCTTGGGTATCGATCTGAACGGCCATAATGTTTGAGGAATGATTCCTTATACGGACTGGACTCGTTTTCAGGGTATCTAACATGAGTTGGATCCACATGGTAAAACAGGGGAATAATCAAACCAGGGGTCCTCAACATTGCAGCGGCCTCCTTGAGACACCAAGCCGAGTCCGCATAGCCTTGGGAAAATATAGGAATGCGTATGACACTGGTCTCGATTGCTTTTTCCAAGCTCAACCCAATTATTTCCCCCTTTTCCAGTTTTTCACTGTCTAAGAAGACAACTAATTCTGCTGCGGAGAGAGCTTGATAGAGAGGATCAACCAGAGTCTTTCTGACATCTGGTCCCCTGAAGCTCAAAAACACGTGATAGCTCTTATCACTTTGGAAGACAAGTTTAGTTGTGGGTGGATTGTACATGACAAAGGTAGGCACTGAGGAGGATCCAGCAGAAGTAGAATCAGATGTAGATGGTGCAAATTATTGGAGGAGTGGGTGCGTGCTACTGTTAGAAGTAGATGCCATGATATTTGATTGAAGTGAAGGAAAAGATAAGGAGCAAATGAAAAGAGACTTGTTGTTGTTCAAGGGTTAAAGGGCAAAGTATATAGGAGATGAGAGAGGGGCTGCGTAGATGGCCAGCCTTAAAGAGCACACACTAAGCTCTTTGACTACTTGACTTTTCTAACTCCGTTCCGTCCGTTTCTTTATCTGTTATTAATATATAAACCACATGTTTGAGGTTAACCGTGTCTGCTCTCCACCTGTTCCTGCCCTGCAGTTACATTCAAATTGGGCTGCGGATGCTTTTAATTTTAAAATGTCTTCCTCCCCGCTCAGTTGATGCCAACGTCACAGGCTCTATTTTGTGGCTGCTTTTTGTGGGATGCCTCTATTCTGGCTCCAAACCCATGCCCTCCCATAATGCGATGGACCCACCATCAGGCTGATCTGGAGGTATGTTGTCGTTTTCCGATTGACAGAAAGGCTTAACGAATGCACTCGAAGCGCTGACCGTTTAGAGTGGCTGGTGTGGGCCCCTCTGACCCGTCCGCTTCGCCGTTACCTGTTACCATTTCCGTCATCCGTAATCCTGCTTAAAGTTTGATTTTTCCAAACTCTTTTCTCCCGCTCATAAGCCAAAATGGGAGCTTTCAAACTAAATTAATATTCCCCCCATTATTAGAAAGAAAGTAGTCACTTCGTTTGTGCCACGCACCTCACGAATCAGCGAAAGCGACTAACACGCTATGTTAGTCGAATTCGTTGTTTCGTGAGGAAAAAGAAATGGCGGCCACGCAGTCCGCGAATCAACGAAAGCGACTTAGTCTAATTCACAGGTTTCATAGGGCAAAAGAAAATGGCGGCCACGCAGTCCACGAATCAGCGAAATCTACTAACACGCTATGTTAGTCGAATTCGTTGTTTCGCGGGGCATAAGGAAATGACGGCCACGCAATCCGCGAATCAGTGAAAGTGACTAACACGCTATGTTAGTCGAATCTTCCATCATCACGCTATGTGCCAAAACAATGTTCCATGAATCTTCTCTCTTCTCTCTCTCTCTCTCTCTCTTAAGTCTCTCTCCCTCTCTGCCTCTATCTCTCTATCTCACTCTCCTCCTCTGTCAAGTGTATCTTTTTCCCACTCTCTCCCTACCTCCCCCCCTCCCTTTCTCTTTTTCACTTAAGTCTCTCTCTCTCTCTCTCTCTCTCTCTCTCTCTCTCTCTCTCTCCCATTCTTTATCTCTAAAGTCTCTCCCTCTCATCCTCTCTATCTCACTCTCCCCTTCTCTCAGGTGTATCTCTCTCTTATTCTCTCCCTCTCTCCTCCCCCTCCCTCTCTCCCTTTCTCATTAACTCTCTTTCTCACTCTCTCCCTCTCTTTGCACCAATTAGGGTGACCTCCAATGGTTAAATTGAGACACCAAGATCCAAAATCACCAAGAAGGGGAAGTGCACTAACATATTTAAATTGAGACAACCTATGACCCCTTAGGACTCCATATGACATCTTATGTATTGTTACAAGTCATATGGTGTCCTATGACCCCGTAGGACACATGCGTGGATCCCTAGGATACCATATGAACCCTAAGAATACCATATGTCCCTAGAGAGGGAGAGAAGGGTAGGAGAGCAAGGGAAAGAGAGAGAGACACACCTAATAGAAGAGGAGAGTGAGATAGAGAGATAGATACTAAGAGGGAGTGACAAGAGATAAATGAGAGAAAGAGAGATGGAGAGAGAGAGGAGGGGAGACCGAGATATAGAAAACATAATATTAATGAATTAACACCTTGAGGTCAACATAATTTGTATTCTGATGATGTTTCAAAATCATTGTTGAGTTATTATAGATGTTGATGCTCTGCAAAAAGGGAAGGTTAGTCAATGATAACCAAACGCAAACAAGAAGGAAAGACAAACTATTAGTGTCAGAAATCACATACAAAATACTTTCCTACACAAGCATATCAAAAGAGATATCAAAAGCATGATAAAATATCTAACTAAGAAGGTAAATATGATGAGGCATCTCCAAATGCCTCCTAACATGCTCTTGGTTTCTTCTCCTTTGTTCCTCTCCTCTCCAAGTTCCAAAATAGTGTAGCTCTCAGCAGCTTTTTGCACTATGGATGATTATGGAGGTTTGAGATTGAAGTATTGCTCTAAATGTAAATAAAGAAGCTAATACTAAGCTATTGATACTAAAATGATTTATTTTATCCAAAATGACAATATATGAGTTGATTATGCTAAAATGCTCTCTCAAAATGCCTATAGCTTAAATGCATACAAGTTTTCAGGATGCTTGAGGCTTGAGGATTTGAAAATGAGCAATGTGAGCTCTATTTATAGGTAAAATGGAGCAATGGATGGTTGAGATTGAGTAATCTCAACAAGGGTCAGGATTGAATGATATTCAATCCATGTGATGGCTTTCAATCCAATCCCATGATGACAAGTGTCAATATGAGATAGGTTGAGAGGAGAGGGAATAAGCATTAAATGCTTGACATGACTTGGGAGTCAACTTGGGGGTTAAGGTCAAGGTTGGGTTGAGTGAATAAATTCTTTATTCAAAGAATAAAGCTTTTATCCAATGGATAAACTCTTGTGCAAAGGCAAAAGGGATAACCATGGTCAAAGCAATAAATGCTTGAGGAGACACATGGGTTACATGAGGGTTGAGTTAGGGGTTAACCATAAATGGTCATGTAAGAGCCATAAGTGGTTTGGAAGACTTTGGAGGTTAAATTGTTGAACACACAAAGCAATAAATGCTTTTCAAAGACTTTGAAGTCTTTGAGAAGTGACTCCAAGCTGCTTAGGAATGTGACAATAATTAGGGGATGGATTAGGTTAATTAGGAAGGGCTTAGAAGAATCTAGAAGGGGGTTAGGATTGCAAGTGGGTTTGGTGGGTGAGGGAAAATAGGATTTTTATTAAAATAAAATTCATTTATTTCAATAAATAGGTGCAAGTTGCATTTGTAGGAAAATGCAAGTTGGGGGGGGGGGGGTTAATGATTTAAATAAATGTTAATTTATTTAAAAGAGGAAAAGGGGGATTTTAATTAAATAAATAGAATTTATTCATTTAATTGATTGTGAGTTTGGTATAGTGAATTAATTAAAAAAAATTGAATAATTTATTTAATTAATAGAAGAATGTTTGAAGATGAATTAATTAAATATTTAATTAATTGATGGCTAGTGGATTTTGAATCAAATAAATAGAATTTATTCATTTAATTAAACTGGACAGATTTATGTGACTACATTTGCCCCTCTTTGAGACGATGCAATTTATCGCGTCATTTCAAAAAAAGAAAAATAGGTGTGAAGAAATATGCCCCATAAATGTTAATTTAATGGGTGGTGTGCCCCCTCAAGAGATGGGCCGAATTTTTTTGAAAAATCGGGTGATCTCTCGAAAAAGAATGAAAATTGGCAAGGTGGTAGAAGAGAAGATAATAGAACTAATGGTGAGATAATGGGAGAAAATGGAGTGAATACGAAGAAATGGCAAGCTAGTGAGTACCCTGAGGTCATGTAGGAGATATGATGAAAATATGGTGGTTGTGTTTTCGATTGATGCTATACAATTGATCAAAATTGGTTGAACAATCTGGTGCAATTGGTTAAATTGTCCCGGTCGAGTCAAAGCGTGATAGTTGATGTCAGTTGGTCGCTTGGACAGGATAAAGTCTGAGTAAGTGAATCAAAGTGACCTGATGTGACTTAGGCAATTGATGTAATTGCCCGATGAAGTCAAGGTATATGAAGAAAAATACTCATTGAGACTTAGACAATTGATGTAATTGTTTGTTGTGATTGTGTTGGATTGGTCGATCAATTGATAGTGTGTGTGTGTGATGGACGGTTGTGGTGAATCATGGCAGCCCCGTTGAAACTAGGTCATTATGATAAATGCCTAATGTAGTCTAGGTTTGCCATGATCGATTACCTGTTGAGACCCGAAGAAACTTGATCAGAGTATCTATTGATAGTCCAGGTGTGTGTGAGTTGATGTACCTATGCAGATAGAGTAACTGGCTTGATTTATAGGATGACTTAGGATGGGAAATGCAACCCCTCATGTTAGAGATGGATGGTGATGAATGTGGCTTGATTGGGTTGATGAGAGACGATGTAGGCTATGTGATGTTGATTATCGAGATGGGGAGGGTGAGCGGGGGATTCGATGTTAGATAGAAGAAATGGAGGACCGATGACTCATTCCTATGGAAGAAGAGGAAAAAAGAGTATGCATTGTTATGACTATGTATGAATGATATGCAGCTATTTATGAATGTATGGATGGATGGAATGCAACGGAATGCAATATATACAGATGAGATGGAATGATGATCCATAGTGCTTTATTTTCATCATTGAGCTTTTAAAATGTTGGAAGAGAATACAAGCATCTCGACACAATGATTCAAGATGACCTGAGTATTCCTTACATGGATTTTGATATAGCAAGTTAATACAAGCAACTTGATATAATGGATCAAGTTGACTTGAGTATTGCTTGCGGAACAGACAAGGATTATCTCCTTTCATGCATGATTGGGAACGTCCTCCTTGATCTTTTACCGATCATATCCTGAGACAAGTACATACCGTAATAAGAGATAAATCATTATCGAGCGTGGATGAGGCAGTAGGAACCAAAGATGGAGCATTGTACCTGTAAGCCAACAACATGCATAAAGAATAAAGAATATGGATCCTCGATAATGGTTCATGCTCAGATGGTCGAGGTATATGCTGTAGTCAACAAGCCGTAATGATCTATGTCTGCATTTCGCATAAGATCACGTAACTTAGTGAACTTCCCACATAGAAACCATTAATACATGCCCCAGAACTTCATCAGAATTATTCGCAGAAGATACACAAACAATGTTGTAAGAACCTGATACAAATAAACGAATGAATTATTCACAAATCAACCAAGTATTTGATAGCTTAACACAATTTTCTTGTCAAGGAAAACGTCATTTTGTCTTTGTTTTGGTAAGGAAGGATGCATCCTTGTTGAAGACAGTTTGATTGTTGATGTCGATTGTTTTGGTCAATTTTGAGAAGTGATCATCGTGCGAGGATTTTTCAATGCTTGTTTGATATCTGCGCAGATGAGTATGTACAAGGTGTTGCCATGTTTTTGTTTGATCTTTGATGTTTTCTGATTTTTTTGGATTTTGAATTGTTTTGAATGTTTTTGGTATTTTATGAGATAGTTTTCCAATGTTTTTGGTATTTTTGAATTGTTTTGAATGTTTTTGTTGATTTTGTGAGATAGTTTTCCAATGTTTTTGGGATTTTTGAATTGTTTTGAATGTTTTTGTTGATTTTGTGAGATAGTTTTAAATGAAGAAATCAATGAATCATGAAACAATGTAGAATCCACTTCCATCAAGAGGTTAAGGGCATTGCCCCTAGTTTAGACATGACTATAAGAAAGTGGGATGCAAGATGCATGGAGCACTATCTCGATTGTAGATTAATAACAAGCCATGGTTTGGGCGGATGGATGTGTGTATGAAAGGAATGTGATCACAACAAGTCTAAAAGACAATGGAGCCATAGCCTTTATGAGTGGTGCCTGTTTGCCAGGTTTTCACCATCGTACTTACCCAAGGTGCCACCGGAGTGGTTGTTCACCGTTTGGATGCATGATTTTTCTCTTACTCTTTTGATGTTTTTGTATTTTCTTCGAGACATTTATCTGAATGTTTTTGGTATTTTTGCCAATATATATGGGAGCCTGATGCTTTGTACGGCTTTTTAGGTGTAAAACCGTTTGAGGTGCAAGTTGTTGGTCGGATCTGCTAGCAGTTCTCCTTCTAAAGTAGCCAACTGATATGCCCCAGATCCAAATACAACAGTGACAACATATGGACCTAGCCAATTTGATTCAAACTTTCCTTGATGTTCTCAGTTGGGTTGGTTACGAGGATTTTATCGAAGAACAAGATCACCTACCTCGAATGTACGAGGTCTAACTCGATGATTATAGCTTCTACTCATGCGCTGCTGATAGGCCTTAAGGTGATTGTATGCAGCTTGTCACTTCTCATTAAGTAGCTCTAAGTCTTGAAGACGGGATACTCTGTATGCTTCATCATCTATGAGATTGTGTAAGGAAACCCGTAGTGATGGGATCTCAACCTCAATAGGTAAAATAGCTTCTGCACCATAGACCAGTGAGTAGGGAGTTGCGCCTATAGGGGTTCGAATGCTATTTCGATATGCCCATAGTGCTGGATTCAATTGAACATGCCAATCATGTCTGGCATCATTGACTGTTTTCTTGAGGATTCTCAATATGTTTTTATTTGATGCTTCAGCCTAACCATTGCCTTGTGGGTAATAGGGGGTGGAAAAGCGGTGTTGGATGTGAAATTTCTCACAGAGTTCATGGATATCCTGATTTTTGAAAGGAAGACCGTTATCTGTGATGATGGACATGGGTACACCATACCGGCAGATGATGTAATTGAGAATGAATGAGGCGATCTGCTTGCTGGTAACTTGGGTAAGTGGAACAACTTCGATCCAGTTTGTGAAATATTCGGTGGCAGTAATAATGAATTTATGGCCATTGGATGAAGATGGATGGATTTTACCCACAAGGTCAAGGCCCCATTGACAAAAAGGCCATGGTGTTGTGATTGGTTGCAATTCCTGTGTGGGTGCATGTATCAGGTCGCCATGAACTTGGCATTTCTTGCACTTTCTGACAAAGTAGTATGAGTCTTTTTCCATAGATGGCCAATAGTATCCAGTGCGCATGAGTTTCTTGGCTAGTGACGGACCGCTTGCATGAGTTCCACAAATTCCTTCATGTACCTCTTCCAAGGCCTTTGTTATCTCATCTTGTTCCAGACATCGAAGGATAGTACCATGAAGACTGTGTCGGTATAGGGTTTCGACAATAATGGTATATTGAGCAGTTTGGCGAATGAAGGTTTTACATTGGTTATTCGATTGGTTAGGAGGAAGGATGTGATCGCGGAGATAGGTGTAAAACTCACCGTACCATGGGGATTTGCAACCGACAAGGCGACATATCATCTCAGATTCGGGGATATCATAAGTGGGGATCCAAATTTTTTCTACCAAGAACTCGTAGCGTGTTGAATTTTGCGGAAGATCTAGGAGAGATGCGATAGTAGCCATAGCGTCAGTAGCTCGATTATGATCTCTTGGTATCTGCTCAAAGGTAATTGTAGTAAATGATGTTTTTAGACTGTCCACCATTTGCTTGTATGGCATGAGTTTATCATCCTTGGTCTGATATTCATCAGTTGCTTGTCGAATGACCAGTTGTGAGTCACCATATACTTGTAGTTCTTGTAATTTCCATTGTACGGCTACCCTGAGTCCTATGATCAAGGCCTCATACTCTACTATGTTGTTTGTGCATGGAAATGTGAGCCCGTAAGACTTTGGGATGTTGTCACCTTGAGGTGTGATAAATAGAATGCCTACCCCCGATCCATGCCTAGTATACGAACCATCAAAGTATAGTCTCCATGGTTGTGCTATTGTGATCATATATATCTCTTCATCTAGAAAATTGGAAATGAGAGGATGATCGCCTATGAGGGGTGCATCGGCCAACTAATCTGCAATGACTTGTCCTTTGATAGCCTTACGGTCCACATACTTGATGTCAAATTCACTGAGAATCATCACCCATTTGGCTAAGTGACTTGTTAATGCTACTTTGTTGAGTAAATACTTGAGTGGATCAATCTTTGCAATGAGCTGTACCTTGTGTGTTAACAGATAGTGCCTTAGTTTAGTGGCTGCCAAGATTACCGCTAGGCAAGCTCGCTCAATAGGTGTGTAATTGAGTTCATAGCCAACCAGTGTGCGAGAGATGTAGTAAACAACACATTCTTTCCCTTCTGCATTATGTTGTGCCAATAGTACACCCAATGCTGTACTTGTTGCAGAGATATAGAGTAATAACGGTCTACTTGGATTTGGTGGGATTAACGATGGCATATTCATGAGATAATCTTTTAGCATCTGGAATGCTTGCTGGCATCTTGCATCCCATTGAAAGCGGATGTTTTTGTGTAGCAAGTGTGTGAATGGGTGACATTTATTAGCCAATTGTGCAATGAATCTTCAGATGGATTGAAGGCATCCTTGTAATGTCCTTAGCTGACTGATATTCTTTGGTGGTGGCATGTCCATGATTGCTTTGACGTTTGTTGGGTCAACCTTAATACCTTTACTTGAGACAATGTATCCTAGAAGCTTCCCGGAGGTTACTCCAAAGACACATTTCTTTGGGTTGAGTCGAACATGGTATTGTTCCAGTCTATCAAAGATTTTATCTAATATGTCAATATGACCTTCTCTGGTGAGTGATTTTTCTAGTAAGTCATCAACATAATCTTCCATCATAGTATGCATCATGTCATGGAAGATAGTAGTCATTGCTCGTTGATAGGTCACTCCTGCATTTTTTAGACTGAAAGGCATTACATTCCAGCAATATGTGCCCCATGGAGATGTGAACTCACAATACTGGTTCCCACTTTTTGGTACATCCTGATTTTTGCTGAAATCATACATTTTTTAGAAAATATAATGATTTAAGATTTAAGAGGTCCCATTTGAAGTAATGAACTGAAGAAAGTTAGATCAAAGGCTCTTAGATCAAATTTTTTTGGATAGAACATCTTTACTTCTAAATCATACTTGCAATAGAGTCTCCTTTGCATCTATCAAATGTTGATAAAAAACCAATTTTACATTAGTTTTTGGGGGATCACATGAACTCATCTAGAATTTTTTTTTTTAAAAGTATTTAGTCCTTGTTATAAGCTTTCCAAATAGTATAATTTTCAATATCTTTAATTTCATTAATATATATTTTTTTTATTTCTTATGATTGTAGGTTTTTCATCGAACATAAACTTATTTGTTCAATGCATTGGAAAAAATAGTAAACTAATCCAAAAAAATTCTGAAAAATATCTATGCACTAGGTATTGATGTCTTATTTCTAACAAAACAAAAAAAATGAAATTTGATATATATAGAACAAGTTATGTGTTCAAACGTACACCTATATCTAAATTATAATTAGTCAGATTTCAAAATTTAATAAAATGAAAAATATTCAACATAACACTATCAAACCAATTGCATGCCCTGGGTATTAATGTTACAAACCAAAATTCAAAAGAATTAAGTTTTTATCATTTGTAGAAAAAAAATTATGCGTTTCGGGATCCACATCACTCTTAAAAAAATGTTGTTTGCTGTAAAAAAAATACTTTTTGAGGGAGATGGAAAAATCAATAGAATTTTATTCAAAAAAAATTGAAAAAAATATATTTAGAATCTACAAACAAGATGTTGCAAATCACTAGTTTACATCATCTTCAAATTCTTAATGGTTTAAAAGTTATAGGTGTCGGAAAGTGAAGGTTTTTTTCAAAATGTTCATCTAAGTGTCAAAGTTGGTCAAAAAGTGGGAACCAGTATTGTGAGTTCACCCATTGTTCCAGTCTATCAAAGATTTTATCTAATATGTCAAGATGACCTTCTCTGGTGAGTGATTTTTCTAGTAAGTCATCAACATAATCTTCCATCATAGTATGCATCATGTCATGGAAGATAGTAGTCATTGCTCGTTGATAGGTCACTCCTGCATTTTTTAGACCGACAGGCATTACATTCCAGCAATATGTGCCCCATGGACATGTGAAGGCTGTCTTATGTTGATCCTTTGGTGCGATTTTTATCTGATTGTATCCTGAAAAGCCATCCATGACTGAAAGCATGGCATGTCCTACCATCAGATCTACTATGATGTCATTGTTTGGTAGGGGGAAGTCATCCTTAGGACATGCCTTATTCAGATCTCTGAAGTCAGTGCAAATGTGGATGCCCCCTTTTGGTTTGCCGACAGGAACAATGTTGGATATCCAGTCTGCATAATCAATTGGTCTAATGAAACCAACATCTAGGAGTTTCTTGAGTTCTGTTTTGACTAGTACTACAATCTAAGGATGCATCTTGCAAAGCTTCTACTTGGCAGGTTTGGCTCCTTCTACTACGGTGAGGTGATGCATGACTAAATCAAGATCAAGCCTAGGCATGTCTGCATATGACCATGCAAAGTTGATCTGACACTTTTGAAATAACTCTACAAACTTGGGTTGTTCCTCTAGAGTTAAAAGAGACGCCAGATGTATGAGGTGAGGAGTTTTAGGAGTCCCCACATTGTATTCTTTGGTTGCCTCGATGAGAATCGTTGATAATTCCTGTTATGTTCTAGCAGGGAGAATGTCAAACCCTTCATCTTCAGGCGCCTCAGAGAGGTTTTCACCATAGGATACGCTCTTTCTTTTTACTTTTGTTGGATCAAATAGTGCCACGGTGTGGTTTTCACTGGAAGATCCATGTTTTATTGTTATATTTTTGCAGCTGAAAGGTTTGGCATCCACCCCGAAGTATGCTGCGCTATTAAGTTCTATGGCGAATCCAGTTTTGTGATCCCCGCTTGGTAGGTTATCCCTTAATTCCAAAAAGTCAATGATGGCCTCGTCGTTTTGGAAGAGGTCAAGACATGGGGGATTTGGTTGGTTCCATTCGATGAGTTCAGGATGGATAATGGGCATTACTTCATCGATTAGGTTAAGTTCGTTAGACGTATTAGTGAGGGTTAAGACATTATGGTGAAGGTCGTTGATGGTACTCTCCCTGTCAGAATCAAGCATTGGATGAGACGTAGGGTCTGTGGAAGATGTTTCTAGCTTAGGAACCCAAGAAGTCTTTATCTGTGCTTCTTCGTAAATAGGGATGTCTTTGCGAGGTGGAGGTATCAATGTGTCTTCCTCATCTGAAGTGTTAAGCTGTATGTAATCAAATTCCCATTCATGTGAGTCAGTCTCTGAATCACTTTCCAGCATCCGATTACTAGACCATACTAGGATGTCCTTTGTGTTAAATACTGTAGGTGTGATTGGTACTGCAGGAAGGATGATGGGGATCAAAGAATTTGATACAGGTAGTATCGGGAGTGTTGACTCAGTTGCTTCTGTTGGAACTACTGGTGTTGTGGATGCTGCTGCGGGTTCTGATATAGTTGCTGCTGCTAATGGTGCTTTTGATGTTATTGCCACTGTTGATGGGATTACTGGTTTGTTTGGTGGGATGATTGGCATTGTAGATGGTTGTGTTGGGATTTCAAACCTTGGTGGGGCAGTTGCGATGGTGTTTGATGCTTCTTTGATAACAAAATGTGTCTTTTTTGCAATAGGCTAATATAGCGGTTTGCTAGGTTTTCCTTTGAATCTGAGCTTAGGAAAGATTGCCTTTTTGAAGCCTAGGCCTATATTATCTTTGGGCTTTAATTCTGGTAGCAATGGTTCATGTCTTCCTTGTTTGCAAGATCCCAAAGTGCTCTGACCATCATACCTCATTCTTTGCATAATGAGAAGGCCTTTGCCATATTGATCCATGGGAAGCGTAGCTTGCAGTATATTAGTGGTGATGGGATCTTTATAGATCCATTCCGCTAACTCCTCATCTTGGGTTTCTTCTTATTGACTCTTTCCAAGGAAGAAAGACATTAAAGCACATGCGGGCATGATCAGTGGTTGCTGGAGTAACTGCTGCAGTTTGCCATGTGTTTTAGGAGAAGTGGGCATTTGTCCCACACAAAAGAGTTGACTTAAGTTGTATTCCCCAGGACCTTCCTCTGCTATTTTCATTTTAAGCTTTCCTTGCTTGGGTATAGGGGTATTTGAACTGGCAAGAGAGGCTGGACTTATATATGATGTGGAGGAGATGGCTTCTCTATTATTAGGAACGGTAATCTCTGGTTGATGGCTGATCTTATGACAATATGCAAAGGGATTTGCATCGCCCAGGATTGTGATCTCTACACCGTTATGTGGGAACTTGATACATTGATGGTAGGTAGATGGAATGGCTTGCATGGCATGTATCCAAGGTCTTCCTAACAATAGATTGTATGGTAGAGGAAGGTCCAAAACCTGACAGATGATGTGTTTCACAACAGGGCCTACTCGGATTGGTAGTACCACCGCTCCTTTGGAGGAACGCTCTGCATCATCATAGGCCTTGACTGTGATCTTCTTACGGGGATCCACTGATTCTATGGCATATCCCAATGTTGTGACCAACTGCAATGTACAAATATTCAGGCCTGCTCCATTGTCGATCAAGACTCGCTTGATCCTATGCTGGTTGATAAATCCTTCAATGTGTAGTGAGGCGTTATGAGGTTGCTGGAAGGAGGAGTTGTCACTTTCAGAAAAATTGAGACAAGGGGATGACTTTAGACTTCCAACCATAGCTTGAAATTGGTCTGTATTCAGGTTTGTAGGGGTTGACGCCTCTTGGAGAGCTTGATCCAAGATTGTTTTATGAGATGGGGATAGGTGCAAGAGCTCTAAAATGGATATAAGCGCAGGTGTTTTGTCTAATTAATCCACAAGATTGTACTGCTTTGGTATGGAGGTGGTGCCTTGTGGAGTTGCCTTTATGGTAACCTTGTCGCGACGTGTAACAACATTGCAATTTGAGCTGGGATTTTGGATGGTTATAGTTGCAACTTGTTCACTGGCATCATACAGGTGATTTACTGTATAATTATATGCAGCCTGCATATAATCAGTGGTATCAGTGCCTCTCCTAGAAGTGGAAGGACCCCTTTGATCTTGTGATGGAAGTGGATTTTTGAACATCAGATGATCATTGTTTGTTGTTTTTGGGTCATGCCCTTCGATTTCAATTTCACCTCAGTCAATAAGATCTTGAATAAGATCTTTCAATCTGTGACAATTACTTGTCTTATGTCCCTTGGTGGAAATCACAATGTTCAGTATCTCTCCACCATGCAGGTTTGACCTGAGGCTCATAGCTTGATGTTTTAGGTAGAGTGACCAAATTTTGAGAAATTAGTTGTCGCAATACTATTTTGATGGGTTCCCCTAAGGGAGTGTATGTTCATTTTTGTTTTTGCTGATGAGGTCTAGGTTTATCGTGAGATGTGATGCAACCTTTATTTGAAGGAACATTTGTGTTAGTCTAAGGTAGAGGATTATGTCCTGCAAATTGAACCATAGGTTGTGCACTTTTGATAGTTCTGGCATCCACAACCCCATCGTTGACGATATTCTTGTTTTTGTTCCAGAAGCTTGGTTTGTCATTATTGAAGTGTGGGCGAGGACTATCCCTTGGTTCATTGTAGATTTTGATAAGTCCTTTCTTGATGAGGGCCCGCTCACATTTTAAGCCCTTGGTGATCATGTCATTAAAGGAGTCTGTGTCTTTGACATCCAGGTGAAACTCCATTTCTTTGTTTAAGTTGGAAATAAATATTTCCACTAGTTCTCGTTCAGGTAACTGAAGAGAATGTCTGCTAGACATTTGGCGCCATCGTTGCAAGAATATTGAGAATAGTTCACCTGGTTTTTGTTTAGTGTTGCACAGATCAGCCATGGTGATGTCACGTTCATTGTTATGAGAGTAATGTGCCAAGAACTTCTGAATTAGCTCTTCAAAGGTCCTAATGCCACCTAGTAGTCGGGAAAACCATGATGTGGTTGTTCCTCCCAAGCTTTGGGGAAAAAGTTGCATTAGGTATGTGTCCTCATATGCCACTTCGAGGCAAGCTGAATAAAATTCTCTGACATGATCGCGAGGATCCCCCTTTCCTCTATATTTTTTGAATTTGGGTGTTCCGAATCCTCGTGGCAAGGGTGGCATATAAAGATTTCTATCAAAGGGATAGGGACAAATGTCATTGAGTGAGAATTGGTTAGTCTTTACACCACTATGGAGTTGTTGGGCGAGATTTTCAACTTGTTGCCGCAACATCTCCATTTCATTTGGAGGAGGAGGTGGTGGGTTACCTCGAGGAATGTTATATCTAATGGGATCTCTACCTCTTTCCTCTTCATGGCGACTTTTTCGTTCTGATGCTTGTCTTTGGGCAAGATCAAAGTCAAAGGGAAGTTTGGCTCCTTCTTGAACGATCTTTAAAAAGTGAGCATCTGCATTGCTCCTGAGTATTTCGTCAAAAAGTCTGTTAAAAAGAGGGTTATGCTAGGCCCTTTCTATTGTTGCAGGAGTAGGAGTACTTGGGTTGTCATCATTCGCATTTCCTCCAAGTGCTTCTTGAAATTAATTGATATTTTCCTCCTCTTCTTCAATTTCTACTTCTCGTTGCCTTGATTGTGATCAGGTGTGAGCCATTTTGTTTACAAGTTTTTGTTGAAGTTGAGCGAAAATGATGATGAGTTGTTGATGAAATGAAAGATTGATGTTTCGTGAATGGTTTTGCATGCAGATCTCTAGCACTTTAAAAGGTAGATGTGTTACAGATTTAACTACCTAGTAGTGAGAGGATTCACTCATGAACTAGTTTTAACTTGCGTAGATGTGTCTCTTAGGATGAGCTTATCCTAGATGTAGAAACAATCTAAAAAGTGATGTGATGTGTTTGATTCAAGCAATATCCAAAAGAGAACTTAGGACAAGAACCTCTTGATGTTTTGAGAGTTGGAACAGATTGATGATGATGTGTGATGATGTATGAATGGGGTGATGGATGAAATGTTTTAACTTCAATAAAAGCTTTGTGTCACAAATGGAACAAATTCTACCTCTTCCCTTTCGGGTGTTGGTGCCATTTCTCAAGTTATGTTGTATGTGATACAAACGTTTGGGAAGAAGTTGGGATTAATCTTGCCTCCTTGGTTTTTGTGATAACTCAAAGCTCTATATTGCATAAAAGCTCTGCAGTTTAATGATTCTGAATCAAATTCGTTTGTTTTGCCTTGAAGGTAGAGACACATGTGACGTAGAAAAACTCTATGAGAGACAAAGATTTGTCTATTTAGATAGAAGAATTTCCTCCTTTTGATCAAAGCCTTTGAGCTCAATGGTCTTCTTTTCAAGTTGATATTTTGATGAAGATTCTTCTTTCTCAAGATGTGAAGAATGGTCATAAAATTTGATTCTTTTCTTTGTTTTTGATCTTTTTGGTTGTTTTGAAAGATGTTTGGTTGGATGAATACTTGTTTTGGAATTGATTTTTGATTCTTCTTTGACAAGAAAACAAAGCAAGCACACAAACACAATAATGTTGCCTTAAAAGACACAAATGAGTATGGGTCTAGATCAACCCAATCCTTGGACTTTTTATGACCTTTTCCTTTAAGTATATTTTAGGTGTTTTCTTTCCAAAGCCTGAAGTCGGCTCAATTTGTACTTGGTCTTGACTAAAATGAAGACACTTCAAACACTTTGTATCCCTAAGGTCAAATGGCCAGTTGTGATAAATTCAGCCCACATCTTGATATTTCTTCGACTTTGGTACCACATACCTTATGAATCCCGCCGTGGTAGGTAAGGATGTGATAAACTAAGTCTTGTGCAAGTATAACAAATAGATGATCCCTATGATGGGGGAGTCACCACTTTTATCAAGCCACAAGTGACTTTTCAAAAAGCTATGTTTCTACTCAAGGAAATATGTATGGTGAGTATCCTGGGAGAAAAACCATCTATGCTCTTGCACTGAATTATATCTCAAATATTCTCAATCAATAGAATGGGTGGGCTACTACTTAAAGGTGTTTAGTCATTTTCGATGTCTTTGGACATAAGTTCATTCTTTAGTGACTCACTTAAGAGCCTTGTAACTTGTTGTGGGGCTCATTTGTCCTTTCGGCAAGTTACACTGTAGGAACAACTATACCCAAGGCTACAACTTTTGCTCTCAACTGATTTCTGTAGCGGCTCGAAGGATTTACCATGCGAGGTCGTTCTTAAGAGTGATGTGTCTCTTGGCAGGCCTCTCTTAAAAAGATAAAATTTTTGAGTGTTACTAACACTTTTCTCTTGCACCTAGGACCATGAAAGCCAAGGGAGAGGATAGTGTGTGTTAGAAGTAGGACCACTTGACCAACTTTTTGCACAAGTGTGCCAGGCACGAAAAACACTTGTTCTTTTTAACTTCCCATCGCAATGTGTTCTAACTATTTGGAGATGTTGCTCCAACAATCATGGTGTTCTATTTAACCTCAAATGCAAAATTTCAAGTAAACTAGAACTTTGAAAATCCTGGTCAACTTAATTTGAAGCACGGATAAAGGAAAAATCGCTTTGCAAAAGTTTGAAACAAGTGGATTGTAAGTTTTAATTGCACCAAAAATTGAAGTGTGGATTGTAAATTTTTGCTTAAGTTTTTGATGCTAGAAATGGATTTGTTTTGATTTTAAGCACCAAATGAAAAGTTAAGCCTAAACTTTGCAATAAATAAAAGTTGTTTTGTTCAATTTTAGAGCACCAAACACAAATTTTGATCTTAAGCTTGCAAGAAAGCAAATTTTGTGTTGTTCAATTTTTAAAACACCAAAAAGAAGTTTTTGATTTTTAAAGAGGTTGGTTTTTAGACCTGCACAAGAGACAAATAGTTAGTAAAAACCGAACCTATGGTGGGCTTCCACAAGCCTAAGAATTTTTCTTCTTTTGGTTACAGGGTCGTTTTTACAACGTTCTGTTACAATAGCACTACTCTGTGTTTAAACAGAAGTGCTATTTAACACAAACACGCTAAAAGAAGAAGAATGGCAGGGAAGGCAAAAGCGCTCAAACATGTTCAATAGCGCCCAAACAAGGTCAAAAGTGCTCAAACAATGTCAATAGCGCTAAACATGGTACAATAACGCTATTGTAAGAACAATAGCACTAGAACAACAAGTTGCAATAGCGCTACAACGTGATCAATAGCGCTAAAGCGCAACCTGTGTGTCAAGTTCAACATTCAAACATGTTAGTTGTCAAAAAAATTTATTTTTTTAGGTGTTTAGATTCATGTCGGGTTCACCAAATGATGCTCTGCAAAAAGGGAAGGTTAGTCAATGATAACCAAACACAAACAAGAAGGAAAGACAAATTGTTAGTGTCAGAAATCACATACAAAATAATTTCCTACACAAGCATATCAAAAGAGATATCAAAAGCATGATAAAATATCTAACTAAGAAGGTAAATATGATGAGGCATCTCCAAATGCCTCCTAACATGCTCTTGGTTTCTTCTCCTTTCTTCCTCTTCTTTCCAAGTTCCAAAATAGTGTAGCTCTCAGCAGCTTTTTGCACTATGGATGCTTATGGAGGTTTGAGATTGAAGTATTGCTCTAAATGTAAATAAAGAAGCTAATACTAAGCTATTGATACTAAAATGATTTATTTTATCCAAAATGACAATATATGAGTTGATTATGCTAAAATGCTCTCTCAAAATGCCTATAGCTTAAATGCATACAAGTTTTCAGGATGCTTGAGGCTTGAGGATTTGAAAATGAGGAATGTGAGCTCTATTTATAGGTAAAATGGAGCAATGGATGGTTGAGATTGAGTAATCTCAACAAGGGTTAGGATTGAATGATATTCAATCCATGTGATGGTTTTCAATCCAATCCCACAATGAAAAGTGTCAATATGAGATAGGTTGAGAGGAGAGGGAATAAGCATTAAATGCTTGACATGACCTGGGAGTCAACTTGGGGGTTAAGGTCAAGGTTGGGTTGAGTGAATAAATTCTTTATTCAAAGAATAAAGCTTTTATCCAATGGATAAACTCTTGTGCAAAGGCAAAAGGGATAACCATGGTCAAAGCAATAAATGCTTGAGGAGACACATGGGTTACATGAGGGTTGAGTTAGGGGTTAACCATAAATGGTCATGTAAGAGCCATAAGTGGTTTGGAAGACTTTGGAGGTTAAATTGTTGAACACACAAAGCAATAAATGCTTTTCAAAGACTTTGAAGTCTTTGAGAAGTGACTCCAAGTTGCTTAGGAATGTGACAATAATTAGGGGATGGATTAGGTTAATTAGGAAGGGCTTAGAAGAATCTAGAAGGGGGTTAGGATTGCAAGTGGGTTTGGTGGGTGAGGGAAAATAGAATTTTTATTAAAACAAAATTCATTTATTTCAATAAATAGGTGCAAGTTGCATTTGTAGGAAAATGCAAGTGGGGGGGGGGGGGGGGGTTTAATGATTTAAATAAATGTTAATTTATTTAAAAGAGGAAAAGGGGGATTTTTATTAAATAAATAGAATTTATTCATTTAATTGATTGTGAGTTTGGTATAGTGAACTAATTAAAATAAATTCAATAATTTATTTAATTAATAGAAGAATGTTTGAAGATGAATTAATTAAATATTAATTTAATTAACTAATGGCTAGTGGATTTTTAATCAAATAAATAGAATTTATTCATTTAATTAAACTAGATAGATTTATGTGACTACAGATGTATCTTCTTCTTCATCAATAACATACAAAGGTAGCTCATTAAACAAACACAAGCATTATCTCATCATATTGCTCAATATAACTAGGTAACTCATTAAACAAAACAATCAAAAACTTGTTATCAACACTTTTTCCTTGCTCTTTAACCTATTGTTCTATTTCATCATACATATCATTTTATTGCAATAAATTTAATTTTCTATTTCTACATCATTTGCAGGTGTATTGACAAATGATAACTTTGTTTCTACCTCAAAAAAGTCTCTCTTTTGTTCAACAAAATAGCTCTTTAGATATATAATAGGACCTCTTGGACAAAGGAAAATGATGCTAGGGCATGAAAATTGATTTTCAAAAGGACTTTGATAAGATTTGGGTGTTCCTTGAGGTGGAGACATCTCTTTAAAGGGTTTCTCTTGGGGAATGATGACCTAATTTTCTACGTACATTTAACATCTTGCATGTGTTGAAAGCTTCTAAATCTTGGAATTTCAGCTTTAGAAGAATCACTTGAAGGTTGAATAGGCTTCGCTTGAAGGTTGAATCTCTAGTCTCTTCTTCTCTTTCCATCAACCTCTCTCTCTCTCTCTAAACCCTTCCCTTCCTCCACCCCTCTCTCTCACCTGGGATCTTTCTCTAGTCTCATACTCATTTTCCATCCCTTACTCCCTCTCATTTAGTATCTATCTCTCTCTCTTAGGTCTCTCTCTCTTAGGTTAGGCTTGGGAGGGAGAGAGGGAGAGAGAAGAGAGGATGGAAGGAGAGAGGGAAAGAGAGGGTGAGAAGGAGAGATACTTGAGAGAGAAAGAGAAAGGGAATGGGAGAGAAAGAAAGAGTGTTAGAGGGAAAGAGAGAGACTTGAGAGAGAAAGGGAGAGAGGGAGAGAGGGAAATAATGTGAGAGGGAGACACTTGAGAGAGGGGGAGGGAAATAATGGGAAGGAGAGAGGGCGAGGGAAGAGAGAGGATGGGGGAGGGAGAGAGGGAAAGATGAACATAATAGGAAAGAGAGACACCTAAGAGAGAGGGGGGAGAGAGAGAGAGAGAGAGAGAGAGAGAGAGAGAGAGAGAGAGAGAGAGAGAGAGAGAGAGAGAGGATGGGGTAGGGAGAGAGGGAAAGAGAGAAAAAAAGGGAGAGAGAGAGAGAGGAAATAATGGGAGAGAGAGACCTAAGAGAGAGGGAGAAAGGGGAGAGAGAGATGGATGGGGAGGGAGGGAGAGAGGGAAAGAATGGGAGAGAGACACCTACGAGAGAGGGAGAGAGAGATAGAGAAAGGGAAAGGGAGGGATAGGGAGAGATGGAGAGAGAGAGAGAGGGAGATAATGAGAGAAAGAGAGAGATACCTAAGGGAGGGGGAGTGAGAGAGATAGAGATAGAGGGTTAGAGGGAGAAGGGGGTTGGGAGGGAGATAGGTAAAAAGAGTTAGAGGGAAAGAGATAGAGACCATATGGTATCGTAAGGGGTCATATGGTGTTCTACAATCCCTCAAGACACCATATGACTCCGTAGGACACCATATGGTGTCGTTATTGGTCGTATTGTGTCCTAAGGGGTCATATGGTGTTCTATGATCCCTTAGTACACCATATAACCGCTTAGGTGTTGCTAGGGGTCATATTGTGTCCTAAGGGGTCAGATAGTGTCTTATGACCCCTTAGGACACAAATGGTGTTGTTATGTGTCATATGGTGTCCTAAGGGTCATATGGGGTCCTATGACCCCTTAGGACACCATATGACCCCTTAGGACACCATGTGGTGTCGTTAGGGGTCGTATGGTGTCCTAAAGGGTCATATGGTGTCCTATGACCCCTCAAGACACCATATGACCCCTCAGGACTCCATATGGTATCATTATGGGTCGTATGGTGTCCTAAGAGGTCATATAGTGTTCTACGACCCCTTAGGACACCATAGAACCCCTTAGGACACCATTTGGTGTCATTATATGGTGTCCTAAGGGGTCATATGGTGTTCTACGACCTCTTAGGAGACCATATGACCCCTTAGGACACCACATGGTGTTGTTATGGTTCATATGGTGTCTTAAGGGTTCATATGGTGTCTTAAGGGGTCATAAGACACTATCTGACCCCTTAGGACACAATATGACCCCTAACAACACCTAAGGGGTTATATGGTGTAATAAGGGATAATAGAACACCATATGACCCCTTAGGACACAATACAACCAATAACAACACCATATGGTGTCCTAAGGAGTCATATGGTGTTCTGAGGGGTCGTAAAACACCATATGACCCCTCAGGATACCATATGGCCTCTATCTCTTTCCCTCTAAGTCTTTTTAGCTCTCTCCCTCCCAACCCTCTTCTCCCTCTCACCCTCTATCTCTATCTCTCTCACTCCCCCTCCCTTAGGTGTCTCTCTCTTTCTCTCATTATCTCCCTCTCTCTCTCTCTCCATCTCTCCCTATCTCTCCCTTTCCCTTTCTCTATTTTTTCTCTCCCTCTCTTGTAGGTGTCTCTCTCCCATTCTTTCCATTCTCTCCATTCTTTACCTCTCTCCCTCCCTCCCCCATCCTCTCTCTTCCCTCTCCCTCTCTCCTTCCCATTATTTCCCTCCCCCTCTCTCAAGTGTCTCTCTCTCACATTCTTGCCCTCTCTCCCTCTCTCCCTTTCTCTCTCAAGTCTCTCTCTTTCCCTCTAACACTCTTTCTTTCTCTCCCATTCCCTTTCTCTTTCTCTCTCAAGTATCTCTCCTTCTCACCCTCTCTTTCCCTCTCTCCCTCCATCCTCTCTTCTCTCTCCCTCTCTCCCTCCCAAGCCTAACCTAAGAGAGAGAGACCTAAGAGAGAGAGATAGATACTAAGTGAGAGGGAGGAAGGGATAGAAAATGAGTATGAGACTAGAGAAAGATCCCAGGTGAGAGAGAGGGGTGGAGGAAGGGAAGGGTTTAGAGAGAGAGAGGTTGATGGAAAGAGAAGAAGAGACTAGAGATTCAACCTTCAAGTGATTCTTCTAAAGTTGAAATCCCAAGATTTATAATCTTTCAATGCATGCAAGATTTTAAATGTATGTAGAAAACTAGGTCATCATTCCCCAAGAGAAACCCTTTAAAGAGATGTCTCCACCTCAAGGAACCCCCAAATCTTATCAAAGTCCTTTTGCAAATCAACTTTCATGCCCTAGCATCATTTTCCTTTGTCCAAGAGGTCCTATTATATATCTAAAGAGCTATTTTGTTGAACAAAAGAGAGACTTTTTTGAGGTAGAAACAAAGTTATCTTTTGTCAATACACCTGCAAATGATGTAGAAATAGAAAAATTAAATTTATTGGAATAAAATGATATGTATGATGATATAGAACAATAGGTTAAAGAGAAAGTAAAAAGTGTTGATAACAAGTTTTTGATTGTTTTGTTTAATGAGTCACCTAGTTATATTGAGCAATATGATGAGATAATGCTTGTTTTGTTTAATGAGCTACCTTTGTATGTTATTGATGAAGAAGAAGATACATCTATAATAACTTGATAATGATTTTGAAACATCATCAGAATTCAAATTATGTTGACCTCAAGGTGTTGATTCATCAATATTATGTTTTCTCTATCTTGGTCTCCCCTCCTCTCTCTCTCTCTCTCTCTCTCATTTATCTCTTCTCTCTCCCTCTCAGTATCTATCTCTCTATCTCACTCTCCTCCTCTCTTAGGTGTGTCTCTCTCCCATTCCCTTGCTCTCCTACCCCTCTCTCCCTCTCTAGGATCATATGGTATTCTTAGCGTTCATATGGTATCCTAGGGATCCATGCATGTGTCCTACGGGGTCATAGGACACCATATGAGTCCTTAGGACACCATATGACTTGTAACGATGCATAAGATTTTATATGGAGTCCTAAGGGGTCAAAGGTTGTCCTAAGGGGTCATAGGACACTATATGATCCCTTAGCACACAATAGGACCTATAACAACACCAAATAGTGTCCTAAGGGGTATAGATAATGAGATAGAGGTAGAGAGATATAAATAGAATAAAGAGGAACAAAGAGATAGAGAGATGTGGAAAGGAGATTTATAGAGAGATAGAAATAAGGAGTGTGTGTATGAGTGAGAGAGATAGTGAAGTGTTGTAACTTGTAACCTAGCACAATTTACACAACTTTATGTGCCCCTACTTTCATGTGTCCCATCTTAGCTCTCACCCGAGTCCATTTCAAGCCTTTTTACCTCAAAACTAATGTCATATTTCTGTACGGTAATCTAAACCCTAACATTGAGTTGTTTTCTCTTCATTTCTCATTTATTTGCCCTATTTTTGATGAACAGGTGCACTCGAGGCACCCTTTTCTATATAGGGGTGCCCAGGGCTTCCTTGCCTTCCTTAAAAAAGACATAATTAAATATGTTAGTGCATTTCCCCTTCTTGGTGATCTTGGATCTTGGTGTCTCAATTTAACCATTGGAGGTCACCCTAATTGGTGCAAAGAGGGGAGAGAGGGAGAGAGTGAGAAAGAGAGGTAATGAGAAAGGGAGAGAGGGAGGGGGAGTAGAGAGGGAGAGAATAAGAGAGAGATACACCTAAGAGAAGCGAAGAGTGAGATAGAGAGGATGCGAGGGAGAGACTTTAGAGATAAAGAATGAGAGAGAGAGAGAGGGAGAGAGAGAGAGAGAGAGAGAGAGAGAGAGAGAGAGAGAGAGAGAGAGAGAGAGAGAGAGAGAGAGAGAGAGAGAGAGAGAGAGATGAAAAAGAGAAAGGGAGGGGGGGAGGTAGGGAGAGAGTGGGAAAGAGATACACTTGACAAAGGAGGAGAGTGAGATAGAGAGATAGAGGCAGAGAGGGAGAGAGACTTAAGATAGAAAGAATGGGAAAGAGAGGGAAAGAGAGAGAGAGAAGATTCATGGAACATTGTTTAGGCACATAGCGTGTTGATGGAAGATTCAACTAACATAGCGTGTTAGTCGCTTTCGCTGATTCGCGGACTGCGTGGCCGCCATTTCCTTTTGCCCCACGAAACAACGAATTCAACTAACATGGCGTGTTAGTAGCTTTCGCTGATTCATGGGCTGTGTGCCTGCCATTTTCTTTTGCCCTATGAAACCTGTGAATTCGACTAACATGGCATGTTAGTCACTTTCACTGATTCATGGGCTGCGTGGCCGCCATTTATCTTTCCTTGCAAAATAGTGAATTCAACTAACATGGCGTGTTAGTCACTTTCATTGATTCACGGACTGTGTGGCCACCATTTCCTTTTGCCTCGTGAAACATCCTAGTCTAATCTGTTAGGCCCACCATCCTTTTGCTGCTTTGTGAAAGATAAACTCCACGCTATTTCGCCCACCGAAATAATGCAGACCATCAGATCTTTTCAAGATGCACCTTCTTTACTTTCCACTTCATCCTACATCGGGGAAGCCTAGGTCGATAAGATCGAAACAACCCGAAAGTGACTAACACGCTATGTTAATCAAATTCGTTGTTTTTTGGTCCAAAAGGAAATGGTGGCCACGTAGTCTGTGAATTAGCAAAAGTGACTAACACGCTATGTTAGTCGAATTTGTTGTTTCGTGAGGCAAAAGGAAATGGTGGCCACATAGGTCGCGAATCAGCGAAAGCGACTAACACGCCATGTTAGTCGAATTCACTGTTTTGTGGGGCAAAAGGAAATGGCGGCCACGCAGCCTGCGAATCAGCAAAAGCCCTTTATTGTCATTGGCATAACATACACTATCGACAATGAGGAAAAAATGTCATCCCAATACCCGATGGGGCTATCGGTGGAGCTCTTGTCGATAACCGATGGAGTCATGTCTTCATGGTAGTGACATCGGGTTATCGGGAGGTCCCAATTTATGTTACCCCCGATACTCGATGCACTAAATGGAGAAGGGGACTCTATTAGAGAGACTCTCTCCGATAAAGTGATACCAAGCAAGAAGGGGAGTCAGACTCATCGGAATAACATACATTATCAGGGAGATGCGTTTTGAGTTATCCCGATGCCCGATGAGGAAGATAAGGTCAGTACAAATGAAGCGACTACATTGGAGAAGCCTACGCCGATAAGACCAAAACAACCCAAAAGCGACTAACACACCATGTTAGTCAAATTCGCTATTTCGCAAGGAAAAATAAATGGCGGCCATGCGGACCGCGAATTAGCCAAAGCGACTAACATGCCATGTTAGTCGAATTCACAGGTTTTGCAAGGAAAAAGAAAATGGCAGCCACACAGCCTATGAATCAGCGAAAGCTACTAACACGCTATGTTAGTCAAATTCGTTGTTTCGCGGGGCAAAAGGAAATGACAACCACTTAGTTCGCGAATTAGCGAAAGCGACTAACACACTATGTTAGTCGAATCTTCCATCAACATGATATGTGCCTAAACAATGTTCCCTGAATCTTCTCTCTTTCATTCTTTCTCTCTTAACTCTCTCTCCCTCTCTCTGCCTCTATCTCTCTATCTCACTCTCCTCCTCTATCAAGCATATCTCTCTCCCATTCTTTATCTCTGAAGTCTCTCCCTCTCATCCTCTCTCTATCTCACTCTCCCCTTCTTTTAGGTGTATCTCTCTCTTATTCTCTCCCTTTCTCCTCCCCCTCCCTCTCTCCCTTTCTCATTACCTCTCTTTCTCACTCTCTCCCTCTCTCCGCACCTCTCTCTCTCTAGTCTCATGTACTCTCCTTCCATCCCTTCTTCCCTCTCACTCAGACTCTGTCTATCTCTCACCCTCTCTCTCTCTCTCTCTCTCTCTCTCTCTCTCTCTCTCTCTCTCACCTTCCCTCCCTCCATCTCTTCAGTCTCTCTTTCTCTCCCAATCCCTCTATCCACCTCTTAGATCTTTCTATATCTCCCCCATTCCCTCTCTCTCTCTCTCTCTCCATATCTCTTTCTCTCATTTATCTCTTGTCTCTCCCTCTCAGTCTCTATCTCTCTATCTCACTCTCCTCCTCTCTTAGGTGTGTCTCTCCCCCATTCCCTCCCTCTCTAGGGTCATATGGTATTCTTAGGGCTCATATGGTATCCTAGGGATCCATGCATCTGTCGTACGGGGTCATAGGATACCATATGACCCGTAACGACACATAAGATGTCATATGGAGTCCTAAGGGGTCATAGGACACCATACGACCCATAATGACACCAAATAGTGTCCTAAGGGGTCATAGAACACTATATGACCTCTTAGGACACCATACGACCCATAATGACACCATATGGAGTCCTAAGGGGTCAAATGGTGTTGTAAGGGGTCGTAGGAGACCATATGACCCCTTAGGACACCATACGACCCCTAACAACACCATATGGTGTCCTAAGGAGTCATAGGACAACATAAGACACATAATGACACCATATGGTGTCCTAAGGGGTCATAGGACACCATGTGACCCTTAGGACACAATATGATCCCTAACGACATCTAAGGGGTCACAGGGTGTCCTAAGGGGTCATAAGACACTATATGATCCCTTAGCACACCATAGGACTTATAACGACACCAAATGGTGTCGTTATGGGTCGTATGGTGTCTTGAGGGGTCATATGGCATCCTATGACCCCTTTTGGCATCCTGTACTCTCCTTCCATCCATTCCTCCCTCTCACTCAGACTCTCTCTATCTCTCATCCTCTCTTGCTATCTCTCTCTCAGCTTCCCTCCCTCCATCTCTTCAGTCTCTCTTTCTCTCCCAATCCCTCTATCCACCTCATAGATCTCTCTCTCTCTCTGTCTCTGTCTCTGTCTGTCTCTCTCTCTCTGAGTCCCCTTCTCTATGTCGCTATCTATCTCTATCTCTCCCTCTATTTCATTCTATTTCCCTCTCTCTCTCTCTCCCTCTCTCTCTCCCCCCTCCCTTTCCCTTTCTCTATCTTTGTCTCCCCTCCTCTCTCTCTCTCCATCTCTTTCTCTCATTTATCTCTTGTCTCTCCCTCTCAGTCTCTATCTCTCTATCTCACTCTCCTCCTCTCTTAGGTGTGTCTCTCCCCCATTCCCTCCCTCTCCTCCCTATCTCTCCCTCTCTAGGGTCATATCGTATTCTTAGGGCTCATATAGTATCCTAGGAATCCATGCATGTGTCTTACGGGGTCATAGGACACCATATGACTCGTAACGACACATAAGATGTCATATGGAGTCCTAAGGGGTCATAGGACACCATATGACCCCTTAGCACACTATACGACCCATAATGACACCAAATGGTGTCCTAAGGGGTCAATAGAGTGAAATAGAGAGAGAGAGAGAGAGAGAGAGAGAGAGAGAGAGAGAGAGAGAGAGAGGAGAGAGAGAGAGAGAGAGAGAGAGAGAGTCTGAGTGAGAGGGAGGAAGGGATGGAAGGAGAGTACAAGAGACTAGAGAGAGAGAGGTGTGAAGCAGGGGAGAGAGTGAGAAAGAGAGGTAATGAGAAAGGGAGAGAGAGAGGGGGAGAAGAGAGGGAGAGAATAAGAGAGAGATACACCTGAGAGAAGGTGAGAGTGAGATAGAGAGAGGATGAGAGGGAGAGACTTAAGAGAGAAAGAATGGGAGAGAGATATGCTTGATAGAGGAGGAGAGTGAGATAGAGAGATAGAGGCAGAGAGAGGGAGAGAGAGTTAAGAGAGAAAGAATGAAAGAGAGAAGATTCATGGAACATTGTTTAGGCACATATCCTGTTGATGGAAGATTCAACTAACATAGCGTGTTAGTCGCTTTCGTTGATTCGCAGACTAAGTGGTCCTCATTTCCTTTTGCCCCGCGAAACAGCAAATTCCACTAACATAGCGTGTTGGTAGCTTTTGCTGATTCATGGGTTGTGTGGCCGCCATTTTCTTTTGCCTTGCGAAACTTGTGAATTCGACTAACATGGCGTGTTAATTGCTTTCGCTGATTCGTGGGCTACATGGCCGCCATTTATTTTTCCTCGCGAAATAGCGAATTTGACTAATATGGTGTGTGTTAGTCACTTTCGAGTTGTTTTGGTCTTATCAGCGTAGGCTTCCCCGATGTAGTCACTTCATTTGTGTCAAGCTCATCTTCCTCATCGGGCATCAGGATAACTCAAAACGCATCTCCCCGACAATGTATGTTATCCTGATGAGTCTGACTCCCCTTCTTGCTTGGTATCACTTTATCGGAGAGAGTCTCTCTGATAGAGTCCCCTTCTCCATTTAGTGCATCGGGTATTAGGGTAACATAAATTGGGACCTCCCGATAACCCGATGTCACTGCTATGAAGACATGACTCCATCGGTTATCGGCAAGAGCTCCACCGATAGCCCCATCGGGTATCAGGATGACATTTTTTCCTCATTGCCGATAGTGTATGTTATCCCGATGACAATAAAGGGCTTTCGCCGATTCGTGGGTTGCGTGGCCACCATTTCCTTTTGCCCCGCGAAACAGCGAATTTGACTAACATGGCGTGTTAGTCACTTTCGCTCATTCGCGGACTGTGTGGCCACCATTTCCTTTTGCCTCATGAAACAACAAATTCAACTAACATAGCGTGTTAGTCACTTTCGCTGATTCACAGACTACATGGCCGCCATTTCCTTTTGGACCGCGAAACAACAAATTCGACTAACATAGTGTGTTAGTCACTTTCGGGTTGTTTCGGTCTTATCGACGTAGGCTTCCCTGATGTAGGATGATGTGGAAAGTAAAGAAGGTGCATCTTGAAAAGATCCGACGGTCTGCGTTATTTCGGTGGGCGAAATAGCGTGGAGTTTATCTTTCACGAAGTAGCAAAAGGATGGTGGGCCCAACAGATTAGAATAGGATGTTTCGCGAGGCAAAAGGAAATGGTGGCCACACAGTCCGTGAATCAACGAAAGCGACTAACACGCCATGTTAGTCGAATTCACTATTTTGCAAGGAAAAATAAATGGCGGCCATGTAGCCCGCGAATCAGCGAAAGCGACTAACATGCCATGTTAGTCGAATTCATAGGTTTCACAGGGCAAAAGAAAATGGCGGCCACACAGCCCATGAATCAGCGAAAGCTACTAACACACTATGTTAGTCGAATTTGTTGTTTCGTGGGGCAAAAGGAAATGGCGGCCACACAATCCGCAAACCAATAATAATAAATTATAATTATTAATAATTTTTCGCTTCAGAAAACTAAACTATAATTTTGGGGGCTTCAAAGCCATACTGATAAGGCTGTAGGTAAAAATTGAGCATATGTTACATATGCCTAATCCATTATCTACACTAACCATTATGACTATAAAAATTATAAAGCAATACGAAGAAAAAAAAATGAAAAAAAATTGAAGACAAATTTTTTTCGTAGTCTACAATAATAATAATAGACTGAAATATCTCTGAAATGTAAAGGGGAAAAAATGTTATCTATTTTCTTCATGCACTGGTAGATTATGAAGTGCGATTCATTCACAGATTATGAAGTGCGATTCATTCACACATTTTTTAAAATACAATCACTTCACATTCATAGCACCCAAGAGTCACATTAAAATATAGACAAAAATTTTCTTATTCAAAGAATGTGACATTGATTAACATGAAATGTCTCTAGGTATGAGAGTACAAACTCTATGATGGAAAAAACCTCACAAAATAAACTCTATATCTACAACAACATTGATTTCAATATTTCAGATTCAAAAACACCACTGGAGAAGCATGACAAAGACTACGAAAGAACCAAGGGAAATTATTCTTCTGTAACTCTAGACATCGTTTTAATCATACCCAACTACAGCAAAAAAACAAGACAAAATTTTTCTTTACACTATGTCGTTCGTACTTAAGAAAAGATAAAATATCAAGCATTTACAGCCCTAGTAATCCATGCATTATGTGCTTATATAATGTTATGATAATCAGACGCTCAAAAATAACATTCACACACTACTTTCTGTCCATACATCCTTCAAATATTAAAATGCAAACTTTGAACAATAAAACCAATTTTATGTTTATCATGGAAACGAAGCAACTAGATGGGTGGTAGGATCATGATAATCGGATTGATGAATCCAAATTTTTGCTCTCCCTTCTTTAATACTTTTGGTTTTGTACCCATACCCTTCTGGAAAAAATCTGATTTCTTTCTTTCTTTTGGCTTCTCCAAGCTGTTACAGATAAAGAAACAACAATTCATGCTTGTGCATCATAGATAAAAGAAATAAAACACTGAATATGCAGTCAGAGCAAAAAATATGTTATGGGTATTTTAAGTATCAATACCTTATCTCCTAAGATTGGTCTGCCGTTGAAATCTTTCCCATGCAAACTGATTTGACCATGGGCAACAAAAATATTTGTAGAAATCATCACTGTTATTAACAACTACAATATAGACTAATAGATTTCATTAATATGTAACTCAAACCTATGTCATTCAATGTCTCAGCTGAAGTTGCCAAAATGCATATCAACATGAAAGAATAATGCCAGAAATCTCCCAGAAAAGTCTTTGCTCCATCCACACTAGGAAAATAAGGCAGCTCCTTATAGATCTGAGACAAAACGTCAGGAGCACCACTTCTATAAGACGAACCCTTCATCTCCATGCTTCTCATGACGATAACGACTAGCACCAACAAGAAAAACCTCTTAACCCCAGTCCGACTGCAACATCAAACCTAGCATCAAAAAATGGAAATGAAATTGCAGCATCAGAAAATGAAAATGGAATTCAATAGCGGTAGAATTCAAAACAAATATGTTTGAAATTATGTTTGGGTGGGAGCGGGAGAGGATTTTTAAAATTGAAATTCAAATTTTTGGACACACGTGGCTACAAACTGTAGCTGTGCCTGTGAGGCGTGATCGGGAGAGTGGCCGACAAATATTAGCCGCGTGCAAATGCTTTCCGTCAACCGCAAACAGCAACATGCCTCCACATCAGAAGCCCAATGGTGGGTCCCGGAACATGTTGTATGGGGCTGTATGGCATGAAAGGGCATGCGATTTTGGGGAGCCGCATCATGGCATGGCATGCCATTTTGGAGCCAGAATAGCTACAACCCTTTTTGTGCAAGGGCAAGTTGTATGGATTGCAATGAATGGAATTGGAGGATATGCACATAATGCATTTGTTGAAACATTCACGTAAATGCAACTGGCAGGTGTTTTCTACAGGCTCACACAGGGAAAATTATCCAAATATTTAGGTGTTTAGTTAGGAATTTAATTCACTTTTTTAATATTTTAAAAATTAAAATTTTTAATTAATTAATTATTTTTTAGATTTTTATTAATTTTTTATTTGATTGAGTCACGTTTTCTGTCACATTCTTTTTATTGTGGAAGTTTAATAAATATTTTCCTTGCCACTTGTTCTAGGGGTGACATTTGGAAGATGTCCATGCCATATTTAGGGTTATGTAGGGTTCTTTAAGAGGGAACTATGTCATATTTAGGGTTATGTAGGGTTCTTTGAGTATTTTCTCTTAATTTTCTTTGATGAAGTAAATGGAAATTTTAAAAGTTGTATGCAACAATAAATAAAATTGAAATTGTGTTACAAGAATATAATAAATTACGCATAAGAAAAAAAGTTGTGGATCAACTATTAAGAAAAGGATGAGTTTGACCTTGAATTCTAATTCATGACTTCTCTTTTTCTTTTTTATTCTTGGTTATAGATATTTTTTTGTTTCTATATGATGGACCTAAGACCCTTTTTTTGTATAATTTGTTTTGAGAAAAAAAAAATACATAGGAGAATACAAAATAGAAATTTTATTGATGAAACTATCCTAAATTAATAAAGTGAATGCTCTATCTAGAGGTTACCTCCTCAAAGTGGTTGTATGAAAATAATAACAACATTTTATTTCTCTTGTTTTTGTAATATTTTTTATTTTGAATATATTTTATCTTGTAGGATCATTACAAGTGGCATACAAGCTCTTTTTAGGGCAAGGCCTATGTGTAGTTTTATTAATTTAGAGGCATCTAAGATATCCATCATATGCTTTCACCTATCATTAGAGAGACCTTTATGGTTAGAAACCAATTATAGCTATAGTTGAACTAATCTATTGCCCACAGTTTTACTAGAAAAATCCCCTTGCATGTACAATATTTATTCTTTTTGGGTTAGAAACCCAATGATGAGTGTTTTCAAATATCCTTATAAAAGTTTTGCTTCTTGGCTAAGATAGATTTGCCATTAACGTATAATGAAGTGAGGATTATTTTAGCTCTCTAAAGGCTCACTACTAGAACTCTACCACCAAATGAACTAACTACTATCAAGTGTAAAAAAAAAAGGTTCCACTACTATAAGAAGTTCTAAGTACCTTGATTATGGTGATCCTCCTTCTACCCTTAAATTAGGGTTTCTTTTAAATTTGGTATGCATCTAACTAGCTTGTTGAGCAAGGTTGGTCGATATTTTACAGTTATCAATTCCTTAGGATCAAAGTCTCTCTGTTGTAATTTTGTCCTTGAAGAAACAAACCTTTTAATGGTTTCAATGGTTGAACAAGAATTTACAATATCTCACTTAGTTTGAATTTGATAAGGAAGCCTTATTTCACTTTGGTCCTAATTCAAGTGATGACTTTGTTAGTCCCCTTACTAAACTATGTCAAACACATTTTGTCTAGAAATATCAAAGTGAGTTTGAGAAATTGGAAAACTATATTGTTGGCTTGGGATAACCATTTTTTGTAGTCAAGAAATATTAAAGCGAGTTTAACAAACCAATTTATTTAAAAGAACTCCTTTAATTGGTCTAAATCGGTAGAGGTCTCCCTTACCACATTAAAAAATTTCATGAGTTTCACTTTACTTTTGGTCCCATTATATTTTTAGAAACTCTTAACTTTGGAGTATGATATGTTTGGCATCGAACTAGGTGCAATTGAATAAATGGTGCATGTCTAAGTAGTAAAGAGGAAACTCTCATATCTATAATATTGTTGTAGCTACTTCCGATCCTCAATTAGGCTTGGATTGGTACTTTTTATTGATTTTACTGTAGGTTTGCAGCCTTAAGTGCTAAAAAGGTCATCTTGGTGGTAATGTATTACTTGACCAAATATGTGTATTTTTATGCCAAACACTAGTACAACCTTACAATGTTGCTATTGTTTCTTAACGTTTATTTGGATTTAATCTTCAAAATCCATGGGGATTTTTAATTTTATTAGTATAAATCATGATGGATCATTTGTTAGCAGATTTTGGAAAGAGTTGCTTAAGTTGTAAGAAATTTCCTTGACCTTGATTCGTTAAACTTATCATATTCAAATGGATGGTCAAATAGAAATTGTCAACAAGTGCCTTGAGACTTATTTATGTTGATTTATGTCTAGGAAAAATATGTATTGGGATAAGAGGCTACCCCTAGCTAATTGGTGGTATACTACTACTTATTATATTGCTTCCAAAATAACCCATTATCAAGCCCTTTATGGTACTATCCTACCCCCATAGTGAACTTATATTTTAGGTTCTTCTTAAGTTATGCTGGCTTTGATAGTTTTTCTTTTAAGTGTAGAAATATTCCTTTTTAACCCTATCCTAACTTTGAGATCCCTCATTTTGCATGGTATAACCTTGGTTATATCCTTGATTTCAAATTTGTGATTCATTCTTTTCTTTGATATTGTACAAGTTGTTTGGATGTTGTCATTATCAATTTTGCACTAGTCCTCTAAATAATGTACCACCCTACATGAGTTGGTGTCATGAGTAGCAGAACAATAAACCTCACAAATAAAAGTCAACATTTTACAAGCTATGCATTTTCTATAATAGAGTACAAGATTGTGTAGAATGCTTGTCATGACAAATATTAGATTCAAGAATATGTGAAAGTTAAGGAAATTTTGTAACACTTATTGTATACACCTAAAAATGGTCTGAAGATAGTTAATTAAATACACAGTTATTTGATTAATTTATGTATTCATCTACTAGTAAATAAATCTAAATGATTTATTTATATAGTTCATCTCTATTCCCCCTTTGATTAATGAGTTCTAAATTAATTAATGTCTCCCCATATTAATCAATTCTTATAATCCATAATTAAGATTAACAAACTCAAGTTTGTTGAGATTAATTACCATTTTCCAATTATTTGAATTTCTAAATTCAAATGAGCACATGGCTCCTAACTTTAACCACCCAACCTAACCATCCCCTAACTTAACCCATTCAATCTAATCTTGGGTCTAACTAACCCTATCCTATCTTTCACATCCTAACCTCCTTATCCTAACCTCCCATGGTGTGGATATTCTCATCTTGAGACACATAGCACTTTTGCTACATGTCTCCTCCCTTGGACACTTTCCCTCTCATGAGCAAGGCTCCTTGACACTTGTCACCACAGAGATGACAAGTGTCCCTTCCTCCAACCTCTTCTCCAGCTTCCTCAATCTTGGCCCTTGATATCTTCAGATCAAATCTGGACCGTCGATTCCTGCCACCTCAGCTTTGGCCTTGGAATTCCTATAAATACCCCTCATTTTGGAGCAAGATGGATCCTATCTCATATCAATTTAGGCATCATTACTATAGGCAATTTGCATTTCAATTATCTAGCATTTAGCTTTTAGATTTATCATAGCATGGTAATCTAGTTTCTTAAATCATGCATTTCATATCATCTCCATAGTTAATCATAATCAAATAGCTACTCAACTCTTGAGTTGTCACTTTGGAGGTCATTGCTCTACTGAGAGCCCATCAATCCAACACATTCAAGGTCCTCAAGAATAGAGGAAAATGGGACATTTCAAGGAAGGCTTATGGTTTGCATCTTTGATTTAGTTTTCAATTAAGCTTTTCAATTATATTATATTGTCTCATTATATGTGTATGCCTCTTATACTAACAACATTTCTAGCATCACACTTATTGCTTGAGCTCTCACCACCAAACAATTGATTGCAATATGACCCTCACTTGTGTACTACAATTGTAGTTCTTATTTGTTATCGACTTATTCCATCCAACAAGTATTAGTTCATGACAGTTGGCCAAGAATTTCCAAGAATAATGTAGCATCTAGTGCTTCTTTTTGTGTAGGAAGAGTGTGTTGGATGAGTTCTCCTTGAATCTATATAGTTAAACCTCTAATGAACTATTCTATCTATATGAAATCATGAATTTTTAGGATAATTTTGAACACAAATCTTTATACCATTGATTGTACTTCTACAAAATATCACTTAAGAGTTCCCCATCATCTTTAAAAAAAATTATGATTCATTTCTAGATACTCAAATTCTATGATATTTTTCCTAATATTTGCTAGGTTTGTCTCAAGTTCCATCTTTATTCAAGTTAGAATACTCACCTTGAACTCTTCCTATAAGGGTGATTGCAAATAATCGAATCTTTTCAACATTATTATTGAAATCCTTCACCTTCTAAGTGTGGCCTAAGTTTTCCACCTCATTTTTAAAATTTTCACTTTCTACATTTAAATTGATCCAATAAATATTTAGAAGCCTTGACATTGCAAGTAACCTACTTTTGTTGCTAAAATTCCATGTAAGAACTAAACATTTATTAATTCACATGCTTAGTCAAACCTTGCATATGATTTCATAACCATTGACATACTCTGATGGGGTTTTCACAACCCACTCGGAGCTCAACAAAGCTTTTCCTTCGCCTAAATCTTCACCCTTGAAATTTTTAAATCCTAATAGATCTTTTCTTTTAGTTTTGAAAGCATTGTCAGCATTTGAAGAAGTTTTCACAATCCTTCTTGGAGCCCAACAAGTCTTATTATTCCAAAAAAAAATTTAAAGACATCACTCTTTTCAGTGAAAACCAAGCATGTTTCAATTATAAGTTTTTTAGAGGTCAACAAAGTTTTCACAACCCGACATCTCTTTGAAAGCCTTACTCAAGAGAGAGAAAACTCTTGAGTAGGGCCTTCAATGAAGACAATTTTAGCATATTGGCAAGGATCGGTTTTGCATTGTGCTGGTACGCGAATCATGCAACGACTTATGCTTCAAGGTGAAGTTATTCGATTTAATAGGGCCTATGGAGATTTAGAAAATATAATGTCCGCATTCCCAATGAACAAGGGATTTCAATAGTATTAGTGTTACTACTTACTAAGTTGTCATTAGTTTTATGTCCAAAGTCATTCTATATACTCTATTCGGTTACTACTACCGAAATATTTAGTCGGTAAGCACAGAGCAGTTGGTTATAGAAGAAAGTAGTCACAGAGCCTAGTATACACTGAGTTGTCTACCGAGTATCACTCTATGTCTACCGAGCAACAATAATGATACACCGAGTGAAATTTGTTACCAAATTCATTGAACCTAGACACACATGGGAAACGTGTTACAAGATCGAGGAACAAAGAACCGTTATCACATTGGAAATTGCACTTAAAGATTTTGTATGATTTTGAGGTCATCTATCCAATAAAATATTTTGTATGGTTATTCATTCGATAAATCATGTTTGTAAGATTGAAGCAATGACCCAGATCACCGACATAAGAGATCTTCTTATACAACATGAATTAAGGATCAAAGGAGGAGGTGTATGAAGCAAGACATGTGTAATAGATAAGGAAGCACTGAGTATTGTGACTGTTAGAGACACAAAGGTCACCGAGAAGGATTTCAGAGAACAGTCAAGGAATAGAGTAAACAGAAGGGTTTATCGAGTTACTTAATGGGTTACCGAGGTATGCTATAAGCAAGGTAATCTCATTTTGAGCATATAGAATCTGCTATAACATTTCAGATGTAAAGTTGCAGATATTTGTAAAGATTTTATTGTAATATTTTGAGTTGTAAGAGAAACCTTTAACAGGGTAAAAGACTCTAACAAAGTCTATAAATTGTAAAGCCTTCAACCAGGTGCAACATTTAGAATAAGTGTTGTAAAATCCTTTAGCAAGGTAGATCTAACGATCTTGATACTCCTAATAGGGTAAGCTATCAAAAATAGATAAACATGTAGCTCTAACCGAGCAACCTTTATTATTGCAGTAGTGAAGTTGTGGGTGCCATCCCCACAGCAGTTTTTCTCTCTAACCAAGAGTTTCTGCGTAACCAAAATATATGTGTTATGGAGTGAATCATGTATGATTGTTATTTATTTGTTTTAGCTTTATGTTATGTTACAACAGTTTTTGGTTTATGCTTAATAGTAAAGTTATTGTTGAAGAAAGGATTTGAAGTACTCATTCACCCCTCCCCTCTCAGTACATTAGCTTTCCATATTGGGCCTAACAATTGGTATTAGAGCTTGAATCTTAGAAAAGGGTTTAACAAAATAAAGAAAAAGATCTTATCAATGGAAGGATATAAACAATCTCGGAGAATTGTGTATCTGCAAGAAGAGTTGGATCATGCTAATGAAGTGATTACAGACATGCAAAGACAAATGCAAAAATCATTGAAAGTTAGAAGAAGATTATCTGATGATTTACAAGACTCTCAAGAGTTAGTGGAACAAATTGAAACATCATCTGAGAACAATATATTTGAAGAGACTAAAGAGATTATTGGAGAACTAAAAGAAAAGAACAAAGCACTGACTGATCAGCTAATAGCAATGAAAAGAGGACATGAACATTTCATTACACAGATGACTGAAAATCTTGATGCATTGAGGACAACTGAGGATAAAGTAAGAGATCTAGAAAGAGAAAAACAACAGCTTGAAGCATTAGTATTTGAAAAGAATGATGAAATCACAAGGTTGACTGGGATTCAACAAAATCTGTCAGATCAATTGGGTTATGCACATCATGAAGCAAATTTGAAAGATGATGAGAATCAAGCATTAAAACTTGAACTATCAAGGTTGACCGATGAACTTGAAACAGAGAAGAAATCCAAAGAAACATTGAAAAAGAGTTATGAAGCATCAAAGATGTTGGATGAGCAATTGAATACAAGAAGACCCAACAAAGATGTAGGACTCGGTTACAAAGGAAAAGACTCTACCGAGAAGGGAATCCACACTACCGAGAGAGGAGAATCATCGAAGCAAGCTGGAAACAAGAAGAACATCAAAGGAAAGAAGCCTATTTGCAACTACTATGGAAAACAAGGACATACTACTAATATGTGCCAAATCAGAAAAGGTAAGCAACCGAATGTCACTAGGTCTAATGGTTATTGTTACAATTGCAATAAATATGGTCATACATCTAACCAATGTAGGACGAAGTCTGTTAGCAATTATCAGAAGGCAAAATTCAAAGGATTTTGTAAAAACTGCAATAGATATGGACATAGTACCGAGAAGTGTTGGTTTAAGCAAAAGAACTATATGTGGTCTGCACACCGAGCAAATACTAGAGGCTACCGAACTCACACAGATCCTAACTGACAATATTCTGCAGTACCATGGGATTACAATACATGGATATGGTGTGAATGTTGTGGAAGATATGGACATATAAGTGCCAACTACTTTATAAGGTTTGGAATGAACAACCGAAGATCATGGAGAAATCCTGGTATGGCATGTTTTCATTGTCACAAAGTTGGACACTTGGCTAGAGATTGCAGAGATCAACCTAGAGGAGACACTGAGGTAATAAAAGGCAAATTATAGATGATTTGGAGAAAGAAGGAAATTATGTCAAATGAAGAAAGCACCTTACCTACCGAGTTAGGTGCACCTATTCCAAATTAATCCGTAAAGGTATGAAGGGGCTGCATTCTCTCAAAGGTTAAATCTTAACAGTTCCTATTTTATCATGTACTTAATTCAAAATCTGCATAGCTAAGATGCATTAGCGAGTTTGAAATTTTATCAAGTCTTTTGGAGCACTAGTCAAGTCGGTAAATATAGGAAGCCTATCTAGTCGGTAAATACAGGAAGTCTAGCTACTCGGTAAAAGCATAAAGGTAAGTGGAACCGAGTGCATTTAATGTTTCTAACCTAACTGCACTGAGCTTGATAAGGTATACTGTGTACTTAAAGCTTTTTGCGCGGTTATTTTACACTTACCAAGTTTTTAAGAGAGCAGAGCAAAGCGATTCAAAGGCGATCAAACCTCCTCCAAAGCAAAATTCAAGGTATTTACACATCGATCTCAAGCATTTCTAAAAGCTAGCTACCGGGAAATATCAGTGTGATTATCTGTTTTATATTTGCTAAGTGGAAAGCGTTTGCTGTTTAAAAGTATTCAAACCCTAAGGATCTTTTGTTAAGTGATTATCCAAAATTTGCGATGGCACCTAAGATCCAGAAGCCCGTTGTTGTTGAGAACATTGAAAAGCCCTCACTGAAATACTCTCTAACTCCCAAAGTAGCATCTGAACTGGATGATAAAATTGCATTTTCACTCATTCCAGATAGAGTTTTACTAGTTGAGGATGTCAGATTCTTCACTAAGTGTCGTGTTGAGGAACTAGGTCATGTTGAAATCAAGGACACATATGATGAATTATGTACTGATGGGAAATTGGATAGCAAGTATGAACACATTAAAATCAAGGGATTGACCGAAGCCCTAACCTATCCCCATGTCTTCAAACCCCAATGAGTCAAGTTTGTTCTAAGCAGAGTTCATGATGATTTCATGTGGTTAGCGGAACAACCATTCAAAATCACCAAGGAAATCATTCATTTGATCACCGGTTACCCTATTTTTGATCATGCCTGAGCTCAGAAAATGATATCACAAAAGGAATTGATCACTCTAACTAGAGTTGAATCTGATTGCAGAGGTCTAAAATTGAACAATGTGACAAATGCAGAGCTGAAGTTTGCCATTAGAGTAATAGGTTATTGTTTCTTCCAATCGGCAAGGGAAAACAGTGTACCCTGTGCAGCAGTCGATTTAGCATATAAAATTGTGAAGAAAGGAATGAAAATAGATCTTTGTGAAGTATTGTTGAAAAACTTGTTTAAGAATCTAAACACCATAAGGAAGCCAAAGAAGAACAACTCGGCTAACACACTGAAGTTTGGATCACTTTTGGTATGCATGTTTTTCTATTTTGAGAAATTCTTTCCATCAGTCGGTAATGTAGTTTGGGGGCTACACCGACCAATCACCCATCAAATCAATGACTTCATCAAACGACTAGATGATAACTTTAATGATATTAGGGATGATTACTTTAGCAAATTTCAGGAAAAGATGCATAACAGGTATAGAATTCCACCCCAGTTAGTGGAGAAATACAAGGATGACATATGCTTTGAAGTAGACATGGACTATTGCTATGTTAATGTTGTGGAACCAAGAACTCAATCTTTTCCACCTATGGGTTATGAGATTGATTTTGACATCACACAACAGCAGATAGATGCTTTTCTTATATTACCAAGGCATGCTACCGAGCTGAGATATGGTACATATGAAGAAGTTAAAGAGAAAGTAAAGATGAGTATTGTAGTACCCAAGGCTACAAGGAAAGTAACAAAAATGATCAAGGCACTAACGGAGAAATTTGGAGAAGGTTCTTCCTCCACACCTGTCAAAGGCATTCCAGTAATCACCGAGGAGGAAACTGAAGCCCAAGAGGTAGCTATTACATTAAGCACCGAGTTGCCTAAAGGAAAAGTTTTGAAAAGAAAGAAACAGGATACACCAAAGGTATCACTGACTCCTTCAGTAAAGAGCTCAAACACAAGATCATCTGCAGCGTCACCGAGTAAGAAACCAAAGAATGTTGTTGTTCCAAAGGTAACAAAAACTTACAAGAAATCTACTCGGAGACTCATTTTGACAAAAGAGTCGAGTGACACCGAATCTAAAGACAAAAACAAATTTCAGATTGTCAAGAGCAAAAAGGTAGATGTACATAGTGTTGATAATTTTTGTACCAATCTGAAGCAATATGGTGGATTTGGAGCATTCAGATATGTTAAGTATGAATCCAGATTTGATGATGAAAAGAGACAAATTGAAGAAGCCGTAATCTGCACACTTCTGAAATTCCGATTGGTCCCATTGGAAGTATCTAAATCTCTTCCAAATGAATTATATTTGCATATTGATAACAGGTGGAAGTATGCCATGGACTCAGAGAAATAGATGAGAGAAAGAATTCTGGTACATCTCTTTCCAGACATGTCGGTAGATGAGATCAAAGAACATCTGAAAAATTGCCACACAAACTTCCTAGTCAAGCAAAGAGCCTTGAAATTGATGAATGGCCTTTATCTGGATGTAGAGAATGAGACCAAAGAAAAGTGGCAGGAAATCTTTTGAATCAAGAATGTTGGTGAACAAGTTGAAGTTGAAATAGTTGATGTCATCGAGCAAGATCCTGATATCATCGAGCAAGACCTTGCTGACACTATACAAGTTGATGAGGATATCATGGACATCGAGGCACAAGAACAGGAAATGATAGAAGGGAATGCATATGCCAAACTGGTATCAAGAGAGTCAGTTTTGGAGCAAGTTCAGCCCTGTCCTCCAGTCACCCAGCTTGTTTCAACCGAGGCCCCTCAGGATACTGAACAAGGAACAGAGGGTCACAAGTCTACAAAAGGAGAAGCTATTTCTCAGGCCACCGGGGAACAGACTTCTCAAGCACCTGCAGGCACAGAAACTGTTGCCACCGAGACCCCAAGCACAGAAGCACCGAAAAACACAACAGAGGCTACAGGAACCGACAAAAGTGTTGTCTCTACCGAGCAACCTACCGAGGGTCAACAAGCCTCCCAAGCCATTATGTTAGTTCAATCAGTGAAAGGTAAAGAAAAGAAGATGAAAAAGCATAGTTTCAAATTAGATTTGTCAAAACCAATAGTGTTAACGAATGTAGACATATCCAAATTAAAAGGGCAAGCACTCATTGAATTCGGTGAACTATGAAAAGCCAAAGCAGAACAAGAGAAGCAAATGGCTATTCAAAAGAAAAACAAAGTACTTCAGAAGGTGAAAGAACTATTAATAGATATGCTACCTGAAACTACAGTGACAAAAGATGCAGCCATCCATATTTAACTGGATGAACTCCTAACTAAAATAGAGACATCTGGAGTAGACGCATCTGAATATTTGAGCAAATTGAAGGACAAAGAGCTCACTAATAAAATGATTGAAGAGGTACAAAAAGCTATTGCTATTGGCAAAGTAAAACTTATCAAATTTATTGCTGAGTTGTCCCCTCAACTCAAGCACATTCTTTATTTATTTCATAAACTCTGTACATTTTCTTTATTAATTAAGGATATCAAAAATAAAACAGAAGTGATTGAGAAAGAGATCACCGATCTCTCAAATAAGTTGACCACTGAGCCCAATTCTATTCAGCATTTCTATACAAAGTTACAAAAGCTCATGGCTCAATAATTGGAACTTAAGAATGAAGAGCACAAGATCAGGATGGATATAATGACTCTTCAGACATTATTCATTCCTCATCTTTCATCCGTCCAAGAGTAGATCAACAAAGCTACCTCCCTATCCACTCAGCAAGAGGGAAGCACCTTAGATGGACTAATTTCACTGTTAGCTGACATTATAGCTCAGAATTCACTCATGGATAGTGTCAGGGATGCCCTCTCTGCCGCTCTCACCGATGCAAGGACAAAGTACAAATCCAGTTTTGATCAGTTGCCTCCACTGAATGGTAACTAAGTTCTAATGTTTGTCAAAAAGGGGGAATGAGTATAGTATCAAAGTATCAAAGGGGGAGTGTTGTATACAGGGGGAGTATACAGAGCAGAACAGAGTATCCAGTGATCACATCACCGAGTAGTGACAACCAAGTAGTTAATACAGAATATTGATCACCGAGCATGCAAAATCAGAGTTTTGTATAGTATATTGATAAGGGGAGTATATCTGAATATACTATTTTATTGACTAATGTATATACTGTTAGTTTAGTCAAATTTTGTAAGTATATAGATTTTTGAGTTATGACTTTGAAAGAAGTTTTGTCAAACATCTCAACTAATGTCAAAAGGGGAGATTGTTACTACTTACTAAGTTGTCATTAGTTTTATGTCCAAAGTCATTCTATATACTTTAGTTGGTTTCTACTACCGAAATATTCAGTCGGTAAGCACAGAGCAGTCGGTTATAGAAGAAAATAGTCACAGAGCCTAGTATACACTAAGTTGTCTACCGAGTATCACTCTATGTCTACTGAGTAGCAATAATGATACACTGAGTTGATATACACTGAGTGAAACGTGTTACCAGATTCATTGAACCTAGACACACATGGGAAACGTGTTGCAAGATCGAGGAACAAAGAATCATTATCACATTGGAAATTGCACTTAAAGATTTTTTATGATTTTGAGGTCATCTATCCAATGAAATATTTTGTATGGTTATTCATTCGATAAATCATGTTTGTAAGATCGAAGCAATGAACCAGATCACCGACATAAGAGATCTTCTTATACAACATGAATTAGGGATCAAAGGAGGAGGTGTATGAAGCAAGACATGTGTAATAGATAAGGAAGCACTGAGTATTGTGACTGTTAGAGACACAAAGGTCACCGAGAAGGATTTCAGAGAACAGTCAAGGAACAAAGTAAACAGAAGGGTTTACCGAGTTACTTTATGAGTTACTGAGGTATGCTATAAGCAAGGTAATCTCATTTTGAGCATATAGAATCTACTATAACATTTCAAATGTAAAGTTGCAGATATTTGTAAAGATTTTATTGTAATATTTTGAGTTGTAAGAGAAACCTTTAACAGGGTGAAAGACTCTAACAAAGTCTATAAATTGTAAAGCCTTCAACCAGGTGCAACATTTAGAATAAGTGTTGTAAAATCCTTTAGCAAGGTAGATCTAACGATCTTGATACTCCTAACAGGGTAAGCTATCAGAAATAGCTAAACATGTAGCTCTAACCAAGCAACCTTTATTATTGCAGTAGTGAAGTTGTGGGTGCCATCCCCACCGCAATTTTTCTCTCTAACCAAGAGTTTCTGCGTAACCAAAATATGTGTTATGGAGTGAATCATGTATGATTGTTATTTATTTGTTTTAGTTTTATGTTATGTTACAACAGTTTTTGGTTTATGCTTAACAGTAAAGTTATTGTTGAAGAAAGGATTTGAGGTAATGATTCACCCCTCCCCTCTCAGGACATTAGCTTTCCATATTAGGCCTAACAATTAGAGGTGCTATAAAACTACAAGGCTTGAGCGGTATCTCAGCAAGACGATGCCAACATGGACCAATCACGAGCGCCACCACATTCATAGTGTTTTCTTTTCTATTTGCAAAGTTCAAATATTTTATGATCTCAATGTATTTATTTAAATGATGCTTTAAAAAGAAGGAATTTCAATAATGTTGGGTAGTTACATATTTGGACAATATAAATATATGGTTAACGAACTATCAAAGGTCCAAATTTTTAATCCTCATTGCATTGTGATGTAAGAGAGAGAATCGATCAAATTGGAAGATCAAAGAAAATTTTGTTGTGCTCCTAAGATTTTTCTTGTCTCTGTGCATTGAAATTAAAAATGTGTTCATAGTCTTCTTTGAGTCTGTGAACTTAAGAATTTGATATCTTTTCCTTTGAGAATATTGGTATTCACATAATAGCTTTTACTATCTTAGAAATCCAACAAAGTTTTGACATCAATTTTTTTATATTTCTACATTGATATCTCAATCTTTATGTTAGTATCAATGGTAGTTTATTTCTTAGAAATTTAAGTGGTATGTGAACCGTAAAGTTGACATATTAGATTTAGTATTTCATTTTGGTTTCTTTGTTTGCACTTGTTGCATGGTGATGCGCAAGTGTCAGTTACCTTTCCCACTTTCTAGTTAAAAGTATACCCATTTTTAATATTCATAATAAAATGAAAACATTCAATCTTATGAAGGGAATTTTACCTTTGCATAAAAAAGCAAAAAAAAAGAAAAAATCGAAGGGGAACTAATTCATAGTTTACCCAACTATTTTTAAAATTTCTCTCCATTTTTGGGTAAACATGAGTTAATCTCTCTATTTTTTCTAAAGGGACAAATCTATTAACCAACACTAAGCAACCACTCAAGCTTTCTAATGTCTGGATGCATTTGCATTCCTTGTACAAGGCTTCACCAAATATATTTCTTACTTGTAAATGATAATAACATCTTATAACATATTAGAACCAATGATATTTAGTACTCAAGTAGCTTTGTTCTACACTCGCAAATTCATTTGAGAAAAAAATTTAAAATTAGATATGATATTTTTAAGGACAATATCACCACCTTTGTCACCTAAAATTTTTGTTCCTTCTTTAGATTATTACTTCGGGTATACACTATAAATTTCATACAATTTCATAATGATTGTAAACGATTTTCTCATATTGTTTGAATCTACAAATAAAAAATCCTAGAGATAGCTTGGATCATCAAAATTTGAGCATATATATTCAATCTCAATAGTGGTAAAAATGGTACATACATAATGTTCCATTCATTATATTGATTTTCTTATACAATTGTTCAAACCTTCCACATCTAAATGAAACATCCATGTGATCTTTTTATGAGTGAGCTCTCACATTTGCACCACCTCATTTGTGCTTGTTATGTCTTCTTGAACTTCTCTGATGTCCACACAATTTTATTGACATATTATGCCTTGTACATTGTTATTACCTATCACCTCTCACAAATACCTCAACCTCACACATCCATTTTTAAACCAAACACTTCAATTAAGTGATTTATTCATAGGTTACTAGTTATGATTTTGTTTATATCCTTTCTTATTTTTTTGGTTCGGTTTCAAATCTGTTTCAAACCTACTTAACAAGGGCAGTGGACATAGCTATTTGATTAAGGCAATTATTATCTAGAGACTAAAATGGTATATATGTGCTGGAATCTAGCCGCATACAACTCAATGTATGCAAATCTGGCCAGGGAGTGATTATTGGGTACATGTCTAGGTTCACATATGGTGGGATTCTCATGTGTGGAACTGTTTGCAGACACAGTCAACACAATTGTTTCAATTTAGGCCTCTGGATAATCACGTCCGTTAAATCCAGTGCTAATTTATTATAAAATTGTCATTTACTTTTCTTGAGCAAATTGACCTAGAGCATTGATATTGGAATTCAAATTTGTTGGGCAAAATCATCTCAACCACCCTCACATCCTTGTTTGGTGATCTTAACTTCAATTTGGACAGTTGTGTAAGAGGTTTGGGTAGTGCCATTGTTTGGGCAAACTGATATGTAGTATATGCAACACTGCGTCCGTAATAGTAATTTTAATAGTGATTTTTTTATGTATTACAAATTACTTTTACTTTAGTTTTCTATCAAATTTTCTGAATTTCTCTTAGTTTCTCTGGTTACTCCTCCTAAGTAAGGTTTTGGCAAGGCTTTTTCACAATGCAAACACTATTCAATTGATTTTTGTGTTAAAAAATTTTGATTTTTTTTCTTATTCTGCTGTACGCAATTGGAGCCAAAAAGCAGCGGTAGGGTTCTGCAATCATGTTCAAAGCATCATTGGCAGCCTTGTCCCATTACATACTATCATTAATGTAATACTGTTTTTATTGGTATACCACTGCAAAAATTCTAAATAAAAATTCGACACCTAACATAGCTAATGATTTGTATCTTTGCGGTATGAAATTTACAGCAGTTTTTTATTTTTAATTTTTTTTTTATTATATCCCAATTAATTGATAAATTAACTTTCAGTTTCTCATGTCAAGGAAAAGAGTTATGCTACTATTTACCATCCACAATCAAAATTCTGTCAAGATACAAAGAAATATTATCTTTTAAACCAAAATGGTATGTGGTCTAAATGACAATCTGTTTACTTGGGGATCTCTTATTTTGATGTAAGTTAAACATTGTGTAATTTAAAATAAACTCTCCATAGCATCTTAATTTAAGATTCCATGGACAAGATTCTCGCGTGAACGCATGAGCATTATAACGAAATTAAATTGGATCGAATTAAAGACCTGAATACTGTTATTGTATCCAATCTAGTATTGATCAACAATTTTGAGTCATCCCACACATCATGGCTATGAGGAACCAAATGCACATTGATTTTGGCTTCCACTGACCCTGCAGTCGTATTATATTGAATGTAGGCACCATTGTTGCTATAGTCTATAGCTGCAGACAATGCTATGAAGAACAAAACCAAAACATAGGCCATTTCAGTTCCATATCAAAGACTACACAACCACGTATACATGATAGTAAGTCAAACACAAACGAAACCTAGACAACGTCTAACCTCTTATCTTTATTTTCTTCGGTGGGGTTTATCATCACATAACTACAAAGTCGGCTGCCATGAAATTTTGAGTTTACCTCCCAAACCATGGCTAATGATCCCATTACAAGTGGAGCGGGTATGTGATCAAGGTGCTGTATGCAAATACATGATTGTCTCAAACTCAACTTTTCTTAAATAATTGATAAATTTGAACAAAAATCCTCTACCCTGAAAGCATACCAACGTTCAATAGTTAAGAGCTATCTAAAAGAAGGCGAGAAAAAAATATACACTTCATGAAACAAACTTCTGGTTGAGCTATAGTGCTCCATGAAATAGATGATAAAAATCCAAGGCCACAGTCTCGAAAGCCTATGAGAAATTTATCCATTTCACTAAAAACATCTGACATCCTCTAACAGAAACATACAATCTAAGATATACAAAGAGCATTATGCCATACTTGCCCTGCTAGCATTTGGCAGCTGGCAGGAACTACGCTGCAGTGCAGCTCTTGTTGAAAAGATAGGTAATCCCACTTTGAAATAGTGTACATCTAATTAAAATCTTGATGTAATTTACTCACGTGAACTTGAACATTTGTACATCATCAAGATGTGAATTTATAATAGCTCGATGTAAAAGACATGTGATGCCAACATCTTGCGACTACACATGCAATTTTATGAATTTGATCTAGCGAGCAATTTAACATTCAAGAGTGATTAAAAATTATTGCAAATAAGATGAACTACCTTAAAAATGAGTTATCAAGAAAGAAGGTGTCAACATTTGGTGACACTAAGAAATTTTAAAATCATGAAATTTTTTGAAATTTGTCAAGTTAAAAATATGCAAAACAATAATACATTGAGTATGGATGATTTTGGAGGCTAAGTTTCTCCTTCTTGAGGGTTTTTGTAGGGTACATTTTGTCTAATCTTGTGGTATGAATTCAATATTTTTTATTATGATTATTTTGTATGCTTGTATTAATGCCTCTTTCTCATGGGGTTATGTAGGAAATATTTTGATCAACCTATACAATTTTGTAATAAGTGATATTAAAGCCATGGCTGTGGCTGAGGGAGAATAGAGATCCTTATTTTAGTTTTACCTTTGTATGAGTAGATTTGATGCAAGGTTGAAGTCATGACAATGCTGAAGAGATTTTAAATATTTCAAGGTACTAGATATGTTGTCTAGGTTGTTATATTCATATTTGGGGTTATTCTTATAAACACTAGGTTTGAAAACAAGTTACTAATATGTGCATAAATGAGATCGTAAGACTATGGATGGAAACTAAGATGTCAAATCTCCATATCATAGCATTGAACAAATTAGGTTTAGCTATTGTCTTATAGGAGAGCTAAACACTTGGAATTATGTTCCTTTGTTTTAATGGATTTGAGCTTATGAAGTGTGTGTGAATGAAATAGGCCAAATGATAGAAAATGATAACTTTCAGCAGTAATAGTGAAGTTTAGAACTGAAAATCAAAACAGTAGCATAAATATGGAAAGTTGATGTAGAAAAGAACCTATGATAGAAATTTGAGTTTGAAAATGTCAGACAAGGTTGGAGGGTGGCCCAGTCCTAAGGTTCTTATGCCAATAGAAAGTTCCAAGTTTGTAATCAAGAGGTCTTATAGATTTCTCTCTTTGAAATTAGGGCAAAAAGTGTTGGAAGTGGTTGGAGGGCACCCTAGTCCAAGTGATTTTCCTATCCAAATTTTGGGATTTTTTGTTACTTTTTCTCTACACACTTGTATTCTTATTTGTTGTCGGATCTGAACTTGCACAAACCAAAATGGGGGAAAAGTGTGCCTAAGTCATACCCTTTGTTGGTGCTCCCACCTTCACAATAGCTATGATTGATAAAAAAATAGAGGTTATGCTTAGTAAGACAAAGGCTAAATGATAATGTAAATGTTGAAATAACAAGATTCTAGCTTAGGAATGGAAATTATAGTGATGCAATTCTCTTTAGACAAGTCCTCCATGTGTTAAAAAAATAACATGATAACAAAACATAATCAACATAAAATCATACTTGAATGTAGGTTGTTATAGCTTGTTGCTCGATGTGCTAAATGTTGAGATCTAAAGTGCTTTCTCACTTGAATGATAAATTAGAGTTTATGAACGATAGAAGATTTCTTTATATAGGATTTTTTTAACACACCCCAAGACTGAGTGGGGGAAGGGGGTGAACCATTTCTTGAATATAACTTAAACTTTTAGCATAATTCAAATTTCAAAATCTTAATCTTATCACCGGCAAAAAAAAGTTAAAGCAATGAACACCAATGCACAAGAGAACACTAGAATTACATGAAAAACCCAAGAAAGGAAAAACCACGATGAGAGCTATCTAACAATATATGTAAAAATATTACACATTTGTTTTAAGGCTAATTGCCTAAGGAAGCTCACTGCTCCCAAGATAGTCTTGTTGCTAAGGATCACTTACTTAGGGAAAGATACAAAGAGGACTTGCAGGTTGAGGCTCACTACCTTAGGACAAGATACAAAGTATAATTTGAATTACGATGAATAGGTCTACAACATCACTACATCCAAAAATATCTCTCAAATGTAGCTTCCTTGACAGACTGCAACCAATTGATAATTTAGCTCCAATACTTTCACCACACACTCTTACTGCTTCATATTCTCATTTTTGACAATCCACACAACTCCACCTCCTTTCAATTGATTAGATCTTTTATATATACCATCCATATCATCTCGAAACTCCAATTAGGTCATCCAAAATAGGGGATAGGCTATAACCCCAACAAGTTGGCCCAAAGACATAATTGTGGTGAAAGCGGTCCAATTCATGAGATTTAGAGGAGCTAAAACATCTTAATACTTCATTCAATGCAACACCGAGCATTAACCACACTAACACATATCCTCCAAAGTTAGCAATAGGGTAACTTGTAGCACCTAATCAGTGGGCCCAAAAACATAACTTCCCAATGAATTTACTCAATTAGATTAAGTGTTCATGAAATAAATCACATGTTAGTACTTTGTCATTGGTAAGTCCATCTTGATAACCATTCCAACAAATGTTTTGGTTATTTAACAGAAAAATTATTCACATTAGTAGCTACCAAATTCAATTCTTGGCACTTAATAATATCTAAGTGTCTTCAATAAACTTTTCTAATTTTTTGCAAAAACCATTATATACTTCATTATGCATTATCTTACTTAACATTTAATTATTTCATGTATTTTATGATTAGCTCCTCATTCTAGCTTCTACACACTAGCTTCACTATCCAAGTCTCACCCAAAGCATGAGAAATGCTCATTATCTTCCTTAGAGAATTGTACAAATCGCAAAATAGAACTGTAACAAATCACTATTCAAGATAACACATTATATTCACACAAAGGGAAAACAAACATTCATAATAATAATTATTTATATATTAGATCCAAACTTATCATATATGATGTGGGGTTATACATAAACAAGCTTTCCCCTATTCTCACAGATATCTACATTCAAATTATACAAAATAATTACGTGCACAAATATGTATGATGATCAAATATGTTTTACAAAATTTAGCAAGCTGCACAAAATGAAACCAACAAGATGTCTCAAAGAAGTGTGGTCTCATCAACTGAAATGACTGCAAAATATTGAAAAAATGGATTTAATGTAAAGGTCTTAAGTTTTGTAAATATGTGTAAGGTCTAACTATGCATCCCTTACCAATATCCTCCCAACATGTGCCAAAATACGAGGTTTAAAATATGATACCATCATCTATCAGAACACAATTAAAAGTAGATTTTTGTGAGACATTATAGTTATTTTTGCTTTGATAAACACAAATGCAAAATGTGAAACCAATTGTAACAGCAAAATTTAATACTTAAACCACTTAATATTTAATATAAATCAAAATTTACTACTGAAATGATCAGTTGGACATTCAACAGAAAATCAGTGTCCATTAATTAATTATGCACTGTCTGTTACATCAGAACACACCAAAGGATCGATCATTTATATATAATGGTGCAAATGAAATTAACAGACCAAAAGAACTAAAAAATAATAAATGGTAGAAAAACTTCCAAATTTTACATACATGTCTACCAGGACAGTTCCAACTGATTTGATAAAAATGCCCCTTTATGCTTTAATTTTTTATGGATATCCATACCTGTTCCAAAGCTCCCATTTTGGCACAGGCATGGAGGGCATGGGCAAGGTTCTCGAGTTTGGATGTCCATGCCTTGTTCCAAAGATCTCATTTTAATGAAGCAACCAACTCAAAATAATTTAAGTCTTCTCTATGTCATTGGCCGACATTTGGATAAGTTGCCCTGTGTGAGCTTGTAGCCAGTTGCATATACGTGAATGTTTCAACAAGTGCATTCTGTGCATATTCTCCATTCATTGCAATCCATATAGCTTGCCCTTGCACAAAAAGCAGCTACAAAACAGAGCCTGTGACGTTGGCATCAACTGAGCGGGAAGAGGCAGACATTTAAAAACGAAAAGTATCCGCAATTTGAATGTATTATGTAACTGTGGGCGGGAACAGGCGGAGAGAAAACACGGTTAACTTCAAACATGCGGTTTATGTATTAATAATAGAAAAAGAAACGAAAGTAAATTCAAGGAGTGCTTAACATGCTTAGGGTGTGCTCTTTAAGCCCATGCCTTCGGTTGCGTAGGAACGCGCGTGGAAGAAACGAAGAAGCGACACTGACCGTGCCGTAATTAAATATTAAAATAATTTGAGTGGTATAGATGTTAGAGGTGGAGCCCACTGTGTAAGAGAAAACATGGCCTGAAGAACGACAGCTTTATCGTTACTGTTCAAATTTAAAAATCAAGTTCTTCCCCGTGAAGGAAGAAAGAAAACGCGTTTGGTACATTTTTCATTTTAATATAAAATAACTCACATAAATAATAAATATTTTTTATTTTTAAAAAAATTTAATGTTTATATTTACCATTTTATACAAGTGGTTAAAAAGTATAAATGTATTCCAATTACATTTACATATGCACAGCTATTAACCCTGAATATTCAAAAATAAAATAAAATTATTTGATTAATTTGGGATAAGGTTGGAATTGATCGATTATTTATTTACAATAAATAAAAAATTAACCAATAAATCAAGCAAAAGCTCAAAATTTTTATAAATGCATTAAATTAAATAATAAACTTGATTAAATTAAATATAATAGTATTATCATTTTGTTAAAAGTGTTAAAATAAATCCGTGTGAGTTATATTTTTTTGTAGAATTTTCTTTCAACATTAAATTTCAATATGTTTCTCTGTAAGAATTTACATTTGTGAATACATTTCTTTTTAGAAATTTCTTCCAACTTTAAATTTGTGAACGTGTTGCTATAGAAATTTCTTCCAACAAAAAATTAATAATTTTTTAAAAAAAAAATTCTAACATTCAAATAATAATAATAAAAATACTAATGATATCTTGTTAAATAATATTTATTGATATTATAAACAACAGTTAATATTATTTTATTTCGCATGCCCAATATTTTCAATTCAATATATGTATATTAAAATTACAATTATTTTACTTAAAAAAAATAAAAATAAAGATAGATTTATTGCAGAAAATAATTAAATAGAAATATTTATAATTCGAGTAATTAATATTATTTGATATATATAATATTTATAATTCGAGTATTTAGATGAAAGAAAGAAAAGGGTTGATTTTTCTAAGTTGAGAATTTAATTAAAACATATTGTAAAATTGTACATGCAAACAATTAGTGTTAATTGAATTGGCTTTTTAATAAATTACTAAATTTAATAATTTAATATTTATGTGGTTCCCATAAAGAAACTTAGTTGATGAATTATTGGTTTGAAGAGTTCTACTTAATAAAGCGATATGATTAGAAATAGGACCTTCAAAAAGTAATGACTATTTAGAAACTTCACATTTTGGTTTTTAAACTCTTTTTTTTTTCTATTGTCTAGTTGCTTGATTTTTGCATGAAAGTAATTACATCATCTTTGAACACACCAATTAATTTATTTGCAAGCAATTGAAGACATTTTTAGTAGCCACTTTCAGAGTTATAGAAACCTTCATTACTAAGTAAATTAAATTTAAATAGTTATCGATATGAATAACTATTAAGTAAGTAAATTAAATGGTGTAAACCATTTAATTCATTTAGAATTAGCTCAACATGAGTAAATAAGTATTAAATATTGTGTCACATTTAAGATATCAGTTTTAGTTAAATTTTATATGCAACAAAAACTATAATTGTATTAGTTTGATCAAATATTTAGATGATATTATCAATGATTTATTGATAATAACTACTTTGATGATAGAAAAATAAAATTCAAACAAAGAGATATGCAATAAGGTTTATTAGTAAAAGAGTAGGAATTATTCTAGTTTTTAAAGAGATTAATGGAACTTAGTTGTCCTAGAATATCGGGTCAATATATTATTAATCAAGTGAGCCTTATAAAGAAACCCACCCCCAACAACCCCTTAGAAAGATAAATAATATCCACAAATAAGTCCTCTTTAAAAATTAAAAAATAAAAAAAATCCTTATGAGAAAATCATTAATTCTTTGTTAATAATTTGAATTTGATAAGGTTATCTTTATAGGCAATAAAGTTAGATTACTTTGTCTTATCAATTATATATATTTTTAGAGGTATTTAGTAGTTAGTTCTAAGAGTATGAAGGACTTAAGGAAATGAATCTACAACCTAGATGAGTTTTTAGTCCTTACTAATTTAAAATGTTTACCATGTATTTATATAGAGATAGGTATTAGCTCATTTTACTTAGCTTTCAGATGCATTTGAAGAAATATGATTTATAGAGTTTTATCTCTCAAATAATAAGGTCTTTTAGTATTAGTTGGAAAACAAAAGTAACTAGATCATTTTCAATTCAATACGGTTATTTTCAAAAGAGAAAGAAGAAAAGTACCCTTCAACTATATAGTTAATCATTTCATAGTTCCTAATAAGGAGATAATACTCTACAAGTAAATAGTTTCATTTTCAAATTTTATTCTAAATAATACCTGACGAGTAGATAATTCATTTTAAAATAATTAACTGCATAGTTTCATTATTTTCAAGTATTTGAATTTGTTGCAAAGTAGTTAGACTATGCTAGTACTTATTTTTATTCTTACATTGTTTTTCTTCCAAAAAAAACAATAGTATCTTATGAGAAATTAGAATCATTTTGTAAGTTATTTTGTATGAGGTTCACTTCCAAGCTTCACATTTTTTTAATTTTTTTTGTCCTCAAGAAATAATTTGTATTTTTAGTTATTTATTCAAGTTTTAAAGTTTAATTATTAAATAGATGTTCTTTTAAAACAAATAATATATTTCAGGTAGTTTGATTTATTATGATAGTTTTATTGCTTAAGAAAATATTATTATCCTCATGTAGTTGGTGTATTAATATAGTTTCAATTATGAGACAAATAGTACTTTTAATGTAATTTCATTTATTACAATAGTCTTCATTTCAATCGAACATTATTTTTCAAGTGATTGAATTATTATTATAGTTTTAATTTTTAATCAATTTCAATACTTTACATTTAATCGTCATAGATTCATTTTAAAGCCAATAATACCTACAAGAGAATTGATTTACTTTAAGTTTAAAAGTATTTGAGTGATTAGATCTTTTTTTTCATATAATAGCGTAAGTTTCATATTTCCAAGTTAGATAACTAAACAAGAGGAGTTGAAACCAAAAATTAGCGGTGTTTGGTATCTATGGTGCCTCTGGGTCACACTTGCGGGTAATGTCATTGTGTTGAACTACTGCACTTAATGCCTAATAAAGCTGCAATAATGGCGTATGTGGCATCGTCCCTCTAAATCACCAGGGAGAAATAAGGGTCATTTGGAAGTTAAAATCCAAGGAGCGGGTAATCCCCCTTGGATCGATAATCTAGAAAGATTAATTTTTAAATGAATTTACATCTGATCAGTTGAACTTTAGATAACCCCATTAGGGTTTGGATGTGTGTGAAGATCTTGAAAATTTATTTTATCTTGATGAAATTCAACGGATGATAACGGATTGAGGGTGACGTATTTAATAGGAAATAGGACTTAGTTGTTTTAGGATACAAGCAGAAGGCCACCTTAAGCCTTTTTGCTATAGAGCTACCATCATGGGTAGCAACCACAGAGAAACTATCTGGGACATTGACCCTAGAAAGGGTTGCGAACCCACCAAACAGTTTACATTAAATCATAGTTAGAAACCAGAACTACATACTTTACGCCTTGATCCTGTGCTGAAATGGGTATGTAGGCAGTCTAGGAACGGAGTTGTCCCTTGTACTCAGGCGTTCGGGGATGGGAATTAGGATTTGGTTATGGGTGAATTGATCATGATTTTTGAAGCTTCATAGCTCTTCAATCAAAGGATATAGAAACACTAATTGGAAGATTAAAAAATATTTTCAATGCATACTCGGAAGGAATCTCGTAAGGATTCGCTTGACTTCCTGAGGCTTTAGGCCAAATTCTGAGGTGGAGCTCAAGCTTATATTATTTAATTTTATTTACTCCTAAGGACAGCGACCTCGGTGCACTCCTAGTAGAGGAGTGTAGTCTTTAGAGAGTGACTCAGGACCTGGATGGTCCCGATGAGTCTAGAGTGTCTGGCCAAAGCACTCCCTATTCTTTATGAATAGATGCCTACCCCGTTTGGGTAGATGCCTATCCCGAATTGGATAGATGAAACTCCTTGTCCCGTATGGACAGATGCCTAAGCCATATGGTTAGATGTGCATCCCGGTTGGATGGATGCCTATCCCATTTGGATAGATGCCCAGGGTATGTGATTGAATAAAACACAATTAGAATAAGTGGGGATAAGTATTTAAAAAAAAAAATAGTTGAGATTTTTGCATTAAGTCAAGTAGGAGCTCAAGCTTATATTATTTAATTTTATTTACTCCTAAGGAACCTCAGTGCACTCCTAGTAGAGGAGTGTAGTCTTTAGAGAGTGGCTTAGGACTTGAATGGTCCCGATGAGTCTAAAGTCTTTGGCCAGAGCATATCCTATTCTTATGAATAGATACCTACCCCCGTTTGGGTAGATGCATATCTCAGATTGGATAGATGAAACCTCTTGTCCCGCATGGACGGATGCCTAACCCGTATGGTTAGATGCCTAACCTATATGGCTAGATGCCTAGTCCTGTATGGATAGATGCCTAGCTTGTATGGTTAGATGCCTAACGCGTATGGTTAGATGCCCATCCCAGTTGGATGGATGCCTATCTCATTTGGATAGATGTACTTGAGTATGCGGTTGAATCAAACATAATTAAGAATAAGTAAGAATAAGAAATCAATATTTATATATATCAAAAAAAAAATAGTTAAAATTTTGGGTTAAGTTAAGTGGGTTATTACATCATACATTAAATGGATCTACAATTTGTACCCGCATTTGCAACAATTGGTGCAAGGCCCCCTAGTAACCAAGAATTTGTTTAAAATCAAATTAAAAAATCAAGTTTCATTCAAGGCAAAGAAGAAAACTTAAGGACTCAAAGCACTGAAGGACTGCATATTTAATTTATGAGATGACCGATTGTTTCCCACAAAAATTCAAATTTAAAAATCAGCTACCATAATCGAATGCATTCATATTCCACATTCAAATTATTTTATAAGACATAATTTTTCGTGTCACTTTCATTACAATTCAATTCACTGCATATTCCTGAGCTCTGCACATTCCTTATTCAAGGGTGCTCATTCAGATTGGTAAACACAAAATAACAAAATTCCCTCTGCAATCAATGTTAAATGCTATAAATCTTTCATCACTATTGTATATTATTTTTTTTATTAATATTTGAATTTCTCATTTACTTTTCTATTTTAATTTTTAATATATATTTAGCTTTGAAATATAATTTAATTATTTATGAAATTACAAATAATAACTAAAAGTTATTAGAATTTATTTAATTTATAATTATTCTTCTTACTAAAATTTTAAGTATTCTAAAATAGTTATATTTTGAATTTGTATCTTAGTTTATATGACATTATAAATATTTAAGTTTTAATAAATTAAAAAAATATTTTTTGTTTTTTATTTAATATTTATTAAGTTAATGTTTATTTTTTATATAGTCATCCACGTGTTGATCCATAAGGATGTCATACAAATCAAGTAGGGAGGGTGTAGAATTTCAATTAGAATTAGTGAGGTTTACTTTGAATGTTTATTTAATTAGGAAATCTTGAGAGAAATAATAACATCACCATCTATAATATTAAATCTTAAGATAATCTAAAGGTGTGTGAAAATTAAATATGGAGTAGAGGTATTAAAACAGATTTCAGTCATAATTTTTTTTTTTATCATATTTTGCTATGGACGAGGCCCAATAGTCATACATCCTAACTTTGCACTCCTCAAGCTCTTAAATGGTAAGTCATTTTCTAGCAAAATTTTAGTATGTTTTTTAAGGTAAATCAAGACCTTACAACTATTTATTGAGGTTCTAGACATCATAATACAAGATCATTAATTAAGCCATTTTTTGTCTTTGTTCGAAAATTCCTAAAAAATGTCAGAAGAAAACATGTCTATTAAGGCATGCATTATTGAATTTTGAAATGTGTTATCACTAGTCATTTCATGCAAGAAATACAAGGATACCAAGACCCCTCCTTATCTCTATCTCTATATCTCTCTCACTCACTAACACACAGTCCCAATTTCTCCCTCTCTATATCACCCTTTATCTATATATCTCTCTCTCTCCTCTACATTTTGAGTAATCTCTCCCACTCTTCTTCTCTCTCTTCCTCTCTACCTATCTCTCTCCTTCTTCCACCCCTCTCTCTCTCTCTCATCTTCTCTCTTTCCCTTGTCTACCTATCTCTCTCCCTTTCTCTCCCCCAATCTCTCTATCTCTCCCCATCTCTCCCTCTCACTCCCTTTCTATTCATATATATCTTTATATCTCCATATCCCTCTCTATATATCCCCTTGTTTCTATCTCAATCTCTATTTTTCTATCTCTACTTCTCTTTTTTTATGTCTCTCTATCGCTCTCCCTCTTCCCCTCTCTTTATATATCCATATATCTTCATCTCTCTATCACTCTATCTTAACATTTATCTCTCTCTACCTCTCCCTCTTCCTCTATATATCTCTATTTCTTCTTCTCTATCTTTCCTTGTATCTTTCCTTCTTACTATCTTTTTCTATCTCTCTCTCTCCCTCTAGCTCTCTCTATCTCTCTATCTATTTGTCTCCCTCTTCCCCTCTTATTATGTATTCATCTCAACCTCTATCTTCCTCCTTCCCCCTCTATCTCTAGACATGTATCTATCTCTCTCCATTTCCCCCTTCTTATACCTTTATATCTATCTTTTTTCTTCTATCTCTATCTCTACATATTTTTATTCCATCTTTCCACTCATCCTTATATCTATCACTCTCTCTACCTCTTGACAAAAAAACCATTTACTAAATGACCTACCATTTGACCTCATGAAAAAAATAAACCAAAATTTCCCTAATCACAAATATAAAAGGTGAATAGAGTAATTTTTTTTCCTTTTTTCATGAAATGTGAGGGGTTGTCCAAGGGTTTTCATGTTAAAAAATTGGTCCTTTGTGTTTCTAGTATAGGTTGTATTTTATATAATAATATGTTATTTTTATAACAAATAATTTTCCGTGTCCAACTATTAGTCCTTTGGTGTTGGATATAGAAGTTAGAGATAACACACATTTATGATTACTAATAGCTATTTGGTCCATTTAAGTTGCATATTAAGTTATATTTTACATAGAAATACGATGTTATACTAATTACAAATGATATTTTTTTATTCAACTACTAGGAATTTTTAGATAATTAAGTTTTGGTCAAATCTTTATATAGCTATCTATTGGATACTTCGTATTGGATGCGTTATTTTGAAAAGTTACATGATGAGTCATGCCTTCAAACCTTAGTTGAAGATAGTTAAGTGTACTTTTAACATTCGTTTTTAAAATGAAGGTCTTACAATATTCTATTTGACAGCAACATGTTCACGAAGTTATCCCTCGTGACTATTAATCCCTTTCCCATAATCATTTTAAAAGAAATTGTATAATTTTTTTTAGTCGATAACCACTTTTGACTAGAGCTTTGAACCAATAAGGCCACAATGGGGGATCCCATCTCATGTACAATGTCTTATATTATGAGGTATTAACACCTCCATATTTTTGGTTCTCTCTATAATTATCTCTCCTTATTACTCCATGCACACCTTATCACTCCACTCCTTATCACTTTGTTGCATCACAACCCTTATCTCTACACTCATGCGAACTTATATCTCTATGAATTTCCTGCCACCTTATCTCTCCACAAAACATCCTTATCACTCCAACACTTGCGTTCGAGAAGCATTCATCACCCAGGTACTACAAACAAGTTGAGGTATGAACACCTTGATAGTGGGATCTCCAATCACAACATGAACACACACATATATGCAAGACTTGCATGGGGGTAACCAACCATGACTGCATGGGAAGAGGGGCCACTAGCATGTACCTCGTCCAAGGACCAATCACAATTAGCATCAGACAATGATAGTCAATTAGTAATCCAATTAACATGATCCTCCAAGAAACATACATTCAACTTCCATCAAGCAGTTCTGAGGATTCGAACCATAGACCTTTGTATAAACATGAAGTTGCAACAACCATTGCACTATGGGGTCAACCCCAATAAAATTTTGTATTTGAATTGTACTTGATTTTATACTTAATATTATTATCTTAAATTATTTATTTATATTTTTATTATAATTAAGAAATTACATTTAATTTTTTATGTTTAATAAGATTTAAATTTTTTGTTTTAATTTGAATGGTATATGTTTAGGTAATTATTCCCTAGAGGCATTCTACAATAGCAGAAAAGGGTGGAGTGAGATGGTTTGAGGATGTTGATGTTAACTTTAATCTTTTTAGCTTAAATTTGACAACCATTCACATGTTGAACTATTAATATTAATAACAGACTTAATATTTAAAATGAATGCCATATAAAACAAAATATACTTGCATTGAAATTTAAGTTTTAGATAGATATACAAATATAAAATAAAAAACAAATATGTTTAAAAAAATCTCATTTCATGATTATAAAATCCTTTTTAAAATATATTTTATAAATTTGTATCAGGGAAAAAATAAACAATGTAGATACAATATAATATAAATATTTGGTATATAGGAAATATAATTTTAACCGAAATAAAATAATTTTAAGGTAAATAAAATAGTTTCAATTAATATCTCTCAGCATTTCTTTAGATAGATGTATTTAAGATATCTATACTAGTTAATATCATTATCTTAAAAAATATTAATATTATCTTTAAATTTTTTGTGTGTTTATTGAAAAACATATATTCTTGTTTAATTTTGTTTAATGTTCAACAATGCTTTAAAATTATATTTAACTTATTTTAAAATTATATTTAACTTATTTAAAAATATATTTTTTTACATTATATTTAATATTTATCCTTCTTATAAAATTATAATTCATTTTTGAATTTTTTTTGTATTTAACACGAGATTATTTTAACCATTTCTTAAGGATAAATATTAATTGTACAATTAACAATTTTATTTTAGTATCTAATAGATTTCTCACATTGAAAGTTTTTTTAAAGTGTCGTAAATGATAGGTTTTAGTAAAAGATTTTGAAATGAGTTTTGTTTATAAATTTCTTTTCTATCTCTACTTCTAATTTATATACTATATTTGTTTTTTTTTACAAGTTTTTTTCTTAAAAATTTCTAGCTCAAAGGTTAGCTTTTAGGGTGAAAGCACAAAACTGTGTCGAAATTTTAGGCCAACTTATAGCAAAAGTGAATTTAATTAATTTTAATTAAAAATTAATTTTAGTTAAATTTATGGTCTATAGAGGTTCATGATAGCTATCTTATATATGGGCCACAACTTTTCCAATTGAAATTGTCTACTAATGTATATTTTATACCACTTTGGGTCTAGTTACCAATTTTTTATTTAGTTTTCAAAAAACTTGATGTTTCAACAACTCCTACTCTTATAATTAATATTTGTTTGAATTGTAAAAAATACCCTTTAATAGATTTATAAGTGAATTTTCTAAAATATATATCTTTTAATATTTTAATTAGTTTTTTTATATTTTATATTTTATTTTTATTGAGTAGATCATCAGCACTAAAATATAAGGTTGATTATCCTATAAAGGAAAAATACTAAAAATTTTTTAAAATTTTTTTAAAAATAAATGCACTAGAGAAAAGAGTTTATGCCAAGATGATATAATTCTTTTCTAATTTTGAAAAATAATTAAGAAAAAAGGTGACACCAAATGGAAAGAGTTATATTTCAGTAAACACAACTTGTCAAATTTATTTAAAAATATACATACATAAAAAATAGTTTAAAATATATTTTTGCACTAAAGTTTCAAGTTATCAATATACACAAAAAAAATTGAAGAAAAAAGGTAAAATTTACTATATAAAGAATGACGCCTTGTGTAACTTCAATTTCATTTTATTAGCAACTAAATTGTAGTGTTTACTTTATATGAAAGCATATTTAAATAATTTTTTTAGTTTTTCAATTTTTAAAAAAAATTACAAACATAAAATAAACAAAATAATATACATTTTATTATTTTACATCATTTCAAAATTCAAAATATATATTTCACTTTTTATTGATTCAATTTTAAAAGATGAATCAACATTGGCCATTTCCTTTATAAAAGTGTGACATAGCTTTGTTCTTTTATCCTTCAACATAACCATTGCAACCTCCTACAACCAAAGTGATTAGATAAAATTGTTCAATAATGTTAGATCAATTGGCAGACCTACCACTGATTGGATAAAATAAAATTATTGGATTAGATAAAAATGCTTATAACAATTTTAAATATTTTCCTATGCATGAATAATATTAAGGAATTGTAAGATTCCACACGCAAAGAAAAATCAAAATAATTAGTTGATAATAATTGATAAAATTATTGTAGATAATTAGAGTTAAAGTTAGTTTTAGAGTTAATTTCAAAGTTTTGTATAAATAAAATTGTTCTTCTTTTGAAAAAAAAAGAAGATTTTTTAAAAATTTAATCATAATCCTAATTAGACTGTCATTGTGAAAGCATAAAGTTGTGTCGCACTTGTGGCCAACCAAATAGTTTTGGCCGAAATTGTTTTAGCTAAAAAGGTTTCAGTCAAAACCATTTGGCAGTTGCATGGTGCCCAAAGGCACACATGTGGCACATAATGGTACATAGGTTTTGGTTGAAATAGGTTGAGCTAAAACCACTGCTAGTTCATCAATTGGTGGAGGATGAGGACGACTGTATCGTTTTGGACAATAAGGCATTGTATGATATTTTTTTAGGGATGTCTTGTTGGAGTGGGAGGCAAACATGGTGGCTTAGAGGAGAAAGAAAGCAGATTAAGGCCCAAGTATTATGTAATGCCTGACCTATATGTTGTTAAAGATATAGTAGGTATATCAAAGGGATGTGTTCCAAAAGGCTATGTTGGTCTTGTTACAAAAGTTTTTTTTGAGGAAAAGGTTATTTTGGTTTTCAAATTCAAGAGTACATTGATTTGGGGATCACATATGATCTATTAACTGGTATTTATGGCATACACCTAGAGCATCCTAGTTACAGTTTGAGTAAAAAGGAAATTGTTTTACAAGTAGAATATGTTTAGTTGTTAGATTTTATTGAGTTTGATGGAATTTGGAGAAGGCTCATTTGAAGTGTTCTCAAATAGAGTCTAGAAAAGTTAAAATATTCTCAAGGATTAGTTGCAATGTGACATTAGATGTAAAAACACAGAGGATGTCACTGCTCATGGCTATACTAGTTGAACTTCAAGTGGGAAACTATTGGGAATGTGAAGTCCAATGGTCACAAGACCTTTATCTTCTCTTGACTCTTCATTTGATAGCTATGTATTTGTATAAATGATAAGTATAGACCATGTATCACATATCAATTAACAAATGATACTTCCCCTCTATCTCATTGATGTAACATTTAATGGTGAACCACATAATTTGTTGTGTATTGTGTTTATCGCTATTTTTTTCTCTATTGATTTATTTTCTACACTTGTTCAAAATTAGCATTAATCAAGTCACTAACCACTATAATTACTAACCAAGCTTAAGAGCAACAATACCCAAAAATTGGGAAATTCTACTTAATGTCATGATTCTATATATATGCAAATGGTATCTTACATTTCGATTATATGGGTTAATAAAGAACCCCAAAAATTTATTAAGAGAGGTTTTAAAATATCAATTTTAGTTTCCTAATTCATAAAACATAATAGTGTAGTTGAATAATCAATTAAAATTGTTACACCCCATTGTGATATAACTATTTACTATTACTTATTTTAGTTAAAATGCTTTAGCACATGAACACATCTTGAATATATTTATCTCGGTTGGAAATTCGATGATTGAATATGCAATCACTATGATATTTTGATTATTTAAAGATGAAATATATGATGTATATAAGACATGATTTAATAGCAGTTGACTACTATTGTGATATGTTGAGTTGGATGCAAGAAATGAACAAGCCTCTGGATGGGAGGAAGAGTATCACTTAAGAGAGGAATTTGGTTTGGTAATCTTACATATGAGCCTTATTGAGCTATCACACACTCACATTTTTAGTGGTCTAGTTGAGTTAAGTTATTTGATAGAGTGGTAAGCTACCTTCCTTCAAAGCACCCTACTCTAAAGGAGGGTGAAGTGGTGGTAAAGCCATCATCTTTTCCTTTCTCCATTCTATGATAAGTGCTATATGTGGGAAGCGATATGTGTTCTTCGATCCCCCCAATTCATAGGGTAGGATGATTATCAAGATCAATACATTTGACCAAGAATCAACCCATTTAAGAATGAAAATGCATGTGTGTAGGCACAACCATACTCTTAGCATAAGTTGAATAAATCGATTAGTACACTAATACATTTGGCCTAAAACTCCGATGGAGGTTTCTGACGGAGAAGGTATATTGTGACCAAATTTAATTTTTTTCTGAAAAAATGCCCAAATTCATCGAAATTCTGACGATAATTTCACATTTGGTTTCGATGGAGAAGGCATTAGTAATTAATTTTTTATTTTTTTAAAAAGTGCCCGCATTCGTCGAAATTCCAACGACCACGAGCATTAATTTAAAAAAAAAAAGGGCAAGTCATTTGCTCAATCATTAATCCCGTCTAGACTCCATCAACCTCTCGCATCCAAAAAGACATTGGGCACTGTCAACTTCCCCAAATACAGAACATAAGCATTAAAAGGAGGGAAACAAAACCTTCTGGATTGAGGTCACTCATGATAGGTAGATATGGCTTCCCACCCACCCTGACCCTATAGTTTCTTTGGCGATCTCTTAGATGGGCCTATATTTTCTACCAGGCGATCTCTAATCCTGAGAATCGATCTCTCAATTTCCATACTTGGGGGTGGGGGATGTCGCCAAGATCTGGTTCAAGATAAAAGATAGGGGTGTGGAGAATGGACTAGCTTAAATATGTGAATGTCAGCTTGTCTCTTTTTATGTAAGTGTAGTGACTAGTATATTTGCAGCTCTGCAACCTCTGAGGTAATCAACCAATTCATTCACAGGTCTCATTTGATGAGCCGCCAAATTATATAAGATGTTCATCAATCCCTCTTCTTGAGGTAGAAGTTTGTCCAATCAATTGTCTCATTTTTGTGCACTTAGTAGAGACTTGGGGTTTCAACCACAACTAGCATTTTGCAAGTCTACTCAAGTCTGTTGAAAAATTCAAGTTTTAATAGCAATTACAGGCTCATAGATATGAAATTCACCAAATTTAAGCAAATTCAAGTGTAGAATGACCACTCGTTGATTTGCAACAAACACTAGTTCAATCACAAAGATTTTAAAGAGATCAAGTTATCTAAAAATTCCAAGTGTAATCAATGAAAATTTTGAGGTAGTCCTGATGTATTTATTTTGCTCAAACGACCAAAAATTTAACAATATCAGTCATTTCATCATTCCTTCTTGTGTGCTTGAATGCAACATTTTGTAACTAGCCTTCTCACATTTGAATGTGGTTTGTTGGTAAATTTTCTCATCACAACAAGAACAAGGATCCTGATCTGTCAAATCAAATTTGAAAAATCTTCGCATGCCTTGAAAATACTTGGAGCAATCAAAGAACTCCATTGGGAATAGCAATTTACATGGTAGTAGACAATTAGAACCACATGTCTTCTTTTTGTGCTCCTTCTCAAGAAAATGAGAGCCATCATTCTGACACCATTGGGTTGTAATAAGATTTCCCTTTTGCTTAATCAACTAAAGTGAGGTCAAACAGATGGCAATTCCATAGTAGCGTACAACTAAGTAGACTCGGATATCTTTCAAATTGTGGGGCCACACAACCAATTGGTTACTGTTAAGCTACATTAGGTGCAAACTCGACTGAATAAGCCTCATCAAAAGAGTATAGAATTAAGAAAAAATAAAGCTCGATTGGACAAAATGGTATCTAGGCAAGGAGATCAGTAAACAAATAATGTTGAAGACTTCAAATAATAACTTAAAGCTAGGAAACTGGATGTAGCAAATCACATCGACGCTAGGAATTAGGGTTTAAGGGAGCTTGTTAGGACTTAGGAATTCTATCACTTGGGCAATTTTTCTTGTCAAGCGAAAGACAAATCAGAGATCCTAGGAAAATTGTGGGGATTCTATTAGGAACCAAACAAGAAAATAGAAGATAAGAACATTTTTTTGATATTAAACCACGCTATCATCTATAACCATGAATCCATTAAAATATAAAAAAATTAATCATATATATGATTATGTTGTGTCAATTCTCAAACATTCTTAAATACCTATGACATCATAATTATCATCATTGTTGTACCCGTACTTATCACTAAACCAATAATCCTAGTCTCGCATGCATACCATCAATATCCTCAAACCAAAAGACAAACTATGTACATGTCTCCATCGAAGTTAACACTAAAAATACCTATAAATTTTTATCAAGAAACACAAAATCTAATACCATCATATCATTCTTCTAAAAACATGTACCCCCACATTTTTTCCCCACTAATTCATTAGATGTATCTAACAAATAAGCCTTGAGAATCTAAGAGCGTAAGATTAGATCACACTTTCAATTCAATGCAAATGGTTGATTGTGTAATTCTAAATACTACAAAATATATCTTCTATTATAGCATTAAATGTTTTTCTAAGGTATATCTATGTTAAGGAAATAGTATGATGCTACATAATACTTTTTTGGAACCTACCATGCAAGGTATTGAAGCATGAAACTTAACTCTTATTAGGCAATCCCCTAGGTTGAATTGACAACAATAAATGTAGATAAGAAGGTGGCTAGGGTTGTCAATATAAGTGACAAAAATAAATATTGTTAAATTGTTTTCTCAATGTTGTTGAAGTTCAATGTTTATTTAAATGTTTGACTATGTCTAAAAGATGCCTTTATGGAAAGCTTTGATTGTGGGGTTGATAATGAGTATCAATAGTTGATTATTGATTATTATTGATAACTAATTTTAGATAATGAGGACTCATAATTGAAACCTAAGAGACTGTTTTATTTCCATTTGATACTTTGTAATCTCTTCATTGTGTTTCTTGATTATGAGAATACCCTATTCTCTCTTTTGGACCACTAGTGTCTTATTCACCAAGCTCAAGAGATTCAATCAATTGATAAGAATATCCATATTGCTATGGACAGGGTCCCTACTTATCATAGGATTCACCAAGGCATTTGTCTCAGTCAGAGATCTATTTATCATTTTGTAGACATTATCTATTGGTTTCATGCTAATTTGTATATTCTTTTAATTCTTTCTAGCCAAAATGATCCACAATCATTAGTAGAACTATTCTAGAGATAGCTTAAAGTGGAAGTGGTGTTGTAATGTAGAAAATATCTCAAGTCATCTTAATGGAAATTATAGACAAGAGTTACGGCCTTGACAAATGGGGGTGCCAAATAAATAATTTTCCAACAAATATTTTCAGTTTTCCATTAGGTTTGTCCTTATTTGAATGCTCATTTCAACTTCCAAGGACACTAGTTAGTACTAGGTGTGATGATTCTTTGGTTCCACCAAGATCCCTAATATACTACTTTTAGTAAGTTTTCCTTTTTTTGAAAGCTATATAGTGGCCGAATTTGAATCATGTAACAAGAATAGAAGGCATTCATCTCTACTACAAAGTTTACCCATTTTGTAAACACACTCGATTAAAATAAAGATCATTTTGTTTAGCTATATTGTAATTATCAATTTTTTGTTTTATTTTGTTCAATTTTTACTTTTGGTACAATTAATTTCTCAACTAGTGTATTGTTCCCCAAATTACTAGCCTAAATTAGATAAGTGCTATCACAACCTAGTTGCTCTTGCATGTACCATCAAATGCAATTAGATATTGTATATTTGAATTAAAAATGAGTCTCAATGATATTGAAGAACTATCTACTAACTCCTCAAATTCCTTAAGGTTGTTGATCTAGGTGGCTTGAGGAAAAAAAAGATCAAGGATGATGAACTAATTTGTGCTGATACTTCGAAGTAACCAAAATAAGTAGTGGGCCCCATTGGAAAGTTTATTTGGCAATTGGACTCCCTTCAGAGCCTAGGTAAGTTGTGACATCCCTAAGTTTGATGAGAAAATTGATGTAGATGTTGTTGATGATTATATTTCTAAATTGGAGATATATTTCTTTGTACTTTTTAGATTAGAGAAAATTATGTATGCCCTACTTAAATCAGAATTTCAATTCAACAATGTTGGATTGCTAGCTTGCTAGCCAAGGAGGAGTTGAAGGAACTCCACTTGATTTAGTGATGGAGGTGAATTTCAGTTTGGGTGGTTTCATGGAGGTCATCAAGGAAGAGTTTTCCAAAAGATACAAATGAAGAAAAGTAAATTTTTTGGCAACTGTGAGAGAAAATTTGTATTTGACTACATCAATACTTAACAACAACTTGATAAGTTGATTCAAAAGGGTCATAGTGACCAACTAATTTTGATTTGTGGAAGCCCATTTTGTACTTTCCAAGAAGAATATGGGACATGGTGATTCAAATCGACTATTGGGTCCTAATCAAGACCACTATCAAGAACAAGTTTTTTGATCCCTCAAATTGCTGACCTCTTGAACTAGCTTTGAGGAGATGAATTTTTCAACAAGATTGATTTGAAATCAAGGAACCATCAATTCCTTGTTGAGATAATTAATATTTGGAAGAATTTCTTTGATTCCATGAAGGGCTTGTTTGAGTGGTTATTGATGCCCTTTGGCATAATCACTACACCAACATTCATTTGGATGATGAATGATGTACCTAGATTCCTCATAGGTTGTTTGTGGTTGTCTACTTGGATGACATTCTTATGTTCAAAAAGATATGGGAATAACACATGACAAGTTCTTTCCAACTTGCACCAGCTTAAGCTTTATGCCAATATAGAGAAATGCTCTTTTAGCATGGAGAGGATCTAGTACTTCAAGTACATTGTTGATGAAGATGGTGTACATTTTGACCTAGACAAGATCTTGATCCATAAAGAATATATTGTTTCTAAGATTCTCATAAAACTCTTGAATTTCTTGGGGCTAACCAAATTCCACATTAGGTTTTTGCTCACATTTATTCACATTTCATTGCCTCTAAAAATGCAACAAAGGGGGGCCTAAGAAAAGTTCATATGAATAGGGCCACAAAAACAAGCATTCACTCAATTGAAATAGAAGTTTTGTTCTGTACCACTCTTTATTTTGTCTGATTTGTAGCAATCTTTTGAGATCAAAATAAATGCCTTAGAGCATGTATGGGGAGCAATCTTGGCTAACATTAGCATCTAGTTGCCTACCATAGTGAGACATTTTCTAACATAGTGTGTAGGCACCTAAAATATGACAGAGATTTATTCTATTGTTTAGGTTTGCATACTATGAAAGGATTACATATTGGAAGGAGACAATCATCCATACTTATCACTAGCTTCTGCATCTCATGTAGACTCAAGGTGAGTTGCAAAATGACCATCAAATTTGCTCCATATACCTACAATGGTGAGCCATTTCTAACATAGTGTTACCTGAGACTTTTTCTATTTACCATAATAGGATGTTTTATAACATAGTGGGTAAGTGCCTAAAATATAACAAAGAGATATATGCTTGACTTATGTTTTATCTGCAACTTTGATAACAACACTTGGTTCTTGCAAGCATGAAACATTAGAATGACCTTAACTTAACATTAATAGAGATCTTCAATTCTTTGACATATACCAAAAATTCATAGTTAGGTGGTAGGTTCTTGATTTTCACATAGAAAATGAGCTCCTATGCTACATGAGACACATTTGTATTCTCACTAAGGAACCACCAAAGATGATTTGGGACTTTCACTATAGTTGGGTGAAAATATAATGCTACTGCTAATTTTATAAAATTATTCCTATTGTCTGCAATAGGGTCATAGAAGTGTAGTTTCAAGTGACATATGCAAAACAAGAAATTGTAGATAAAGAGCAAAACAAATGACTAGGGATAACCTCCTCCTCTTAGTTGCCTTGTTATAATTACTTTTTATTTTGAGCTATTGTCTTTTTTGCACTTTGGGATGTGACTCTTTCCACTTACCTTTATTTTTATAAATATGCATAACACTATTTTGAAAATGATAATATAGATCCTCATCCATTAAAAAATAATTATAATGGTAAAATTCATAGACTTTGTTTAGGGTCCTCCAAGCCTAGAGTAAGGAGTTTGAATCCTAGAGACATTGATTTGTCCTTGTCATGGCTGTCAATGAGTGTGAACCCCATCTTCACAAATTATAATTAGTTGCCACGATACTTGACCCTATTCTCATGGTGTTGGCTCAATTCATATTATTTTTCCCAAGCCTAGAAGCCAAGTAATGCATCCAAGGGTGTCTAGAAGAATGGACTGTATGATCATTGACTTTGTATGTTGAAACCATTATGCATGCCCCTACCTCTGCATCATACACATGAGTCAAGGATGATAGTGCAATGTTAAAACATCCTATATGGATATGACACAAGAATCTGTACCAGATAGTGCTAGGTGAAATGTATTTAATATCTTAGACTTACAGGGACATATGGGGAAGTTTGCGCTTGTGATGATGCCATGAACAATATGATACCCCTATGTATAAGACTGAGAAAACCATTGAAAGACAAAAAAAAATGCATTGAGAAGGCAAAAGGTTGAATTGTCTAATGTTTGGTGTTTAAGTCATGTGTGGGGACCCTGCCAAGTCAAATACCTTGTTGTAGTTTCAAAGGGTGGAAAAAGAATAAGCATTTTATTTACTATCCTAATAGACCATCCCTCATAACAATTATTACTAATGATGTGTGTGTTGCAAACAAAGTTCTAGAGGAATGCTCTTTCTATTTTAATACCAAGTGAGTGTTCATAGACCTTGTGTAAGGTCCTCCAAGCCTAGAGTAAGGAGTTTGAAGCCTAGATACATTGATTTGGCCTTGTGGCCATCAATGAGTGTTGACCCAATAGGAGAAGTCTTGAGACTGATAATTTTGGAAGTGTGGCATTGTTGAGAGCCAACACTTAGGTGTAAACCCCGTCTTCACGTATTATGATCAGTTGCCATGGTACTTGACCCTAACCTCATGGTGTTGGCTCAATTCATATTAGTTTTCCCAAGCCTAGAAGCCAAGTAATGTATCCAAGGGTGTCTAGAAGACTGGACTGTATGATCATTGACTTTGTATGTTGAAACCATTATACATACCCCTCCATTGAGGGTATTGAGGAAGATTGGGATTGGAATAGTGTGTTTTGTTGAAGAAACATGACATGAGAAGTTTGATGCAGAGGCAAGGGTAGAACTCAGTATTTCATATTAGGACAACAACCACATTGATTAGGCAAGTCAAATAAGGTCTCTCCAATGTTTAGGACACACAATGGCAGCATTAGTCATATAAGTATGCATGAGCATGGGAATGGATAATTACTTTCCTTTTAGACTGATTTGGACAGTATTGAGAGGATCCTATAAGGATGATTATCACCATACTCTCGATGACTTCACAACATTGATAATGAATTCACAGTAGACACTCATGGATTACCCCAATTAGACATTAGTCAACTTAATATATGATACAATGATTGCATACCACAAAGCCATTAGCATATCACCTGCTCTAGATCATCACAAATCCATTAGATATGTTTTGAGATGAAAAAGAAGAGTTAAATGGTTTTGGTTCAATTTGCATTATTTCTATGTTCAACTAATTTAATTTGGTATACTATACTAAAACATGATTTCATAACTAACATTTCAACTTCTATATAACAAGTTTAATAGCCTGATTTTTTTGCTTGCGAAGAAATATCATGTCAGACAATATCAATGAACAACAAAATAAGGAGACAATTGCTAGATTATGGTCTAACTTGAAAAGAAAAGGTGATGGAAAATGTTATTGTCCCTGCAAAATTTGTAAGGGGTTAAAGACTAGAAGACTTCTAATGAAAACAACTAAGAAACATTGTAGGCTACATGGTAACATTGAAGGGGGACATGATTATCATCCATTGGTAATTTTTTCATTATATCGTTTTAACAATTTATATACATAAGAAATCACTTGATGATGAGATCATGATCATGGTTTATTTATGTTTATCATTTTTATATAGGTCGAGCACCCCAGAGCACATGATATAGATCAAAACAACCCAAAGAATATGGTTTTCGAAGTGGAGGAAAATGGAGGTGTGAATATCGAAGCTGAAGATAATGATCCCATGGAAGATGACGATCATGAGCCACAAAACACAATTGAAGATGATGGTACAAATACATTGGTCCATAACACATTTATTACTGGTGCAACTGATCATGATGATGAAGATGACTTTGATGTTGTTCATGATTTACCTCTACTTGAGAAGGCATTTGAGGCCTTTTACAAAGGCTCCCAGAAAACTCTTCTCTCAGCTGTATTGTTGTTGGTGAACTTGAAGGTTATGAATGGTTTATCCAACATAACAATCTCACGTATGGTAAGGTATGTCATATATGTCATTACAGTTAATAAATGGTGAATCATGTACCATTAATATTCTTTATATTAACAAAATATGTTTTTTTGTTGTAGATTGATAGGTGAGTTTTTGTTACCACCATCAAATATCCTACCTCGCTCATATCGAGAATTATCTGCCATTATGAGAGATATTGGAATGGAGTATCAAGCAATAGATGCTTGTCCCAATAATCATATTAGATATCACAAACAACATGAATTTCAAACTGAATGCCCTGAATGTCATGTCAATAGATATCGAACATATCAAATAACAAAAAGGTGCCTCACAAGGTTCTATTCACACAATAGAAGTCGAGATGACATTATTTGAATGCCTGTGAATGGTTCAACATTTATGGACATGGCCACACTTTAAAGAAGAACCTCATAATCTCAGGCTTTCATTGGCAGACGATGTCAATCCATTTGGAGAGCTAAGATCTGTTTATTCAGTGTGGCCTATTTTTGTTATCAACAATAACATTCCTCCATGGATGTCAATAAAGAGGGAGCACATAATGTTGGCAATGATTGTTCTAGGTATTTGATCATTTAATAGTGGTCTACATTTAATTATAAATATTGTAGTAAAATGGTCATAATAATTATGTAATGTTTTTGTTCATTCGATTAGGTAAGTACCAAGTTAAAAATATGAATGTATATATTGAGCCTCTTATCGACGATTTGCTGGAGTTATGGAATGGTGTCACTATGTATGACGTCTCTGGACCAATAGGACAAAGACAAATTCAATTCCATACGATGTATGGACAATACATGATGCCCTAAGGCTAACACATTTTTGTGGTATGTTATAGTGCTCAAGTTTCACATGATAATTATAATTAAAAAAATTAACATGTTTAATCCAATTATACATTATCTTGTAGGTCTTCAAACAAAGGGAAAATTTACATGTCCATTTTATGGTCCAAAGATGAAATCTTGTCATTCAAAGAGTATAGGAAATTTCTCCACAAAAAATCGTAAGTATTGAAATACTGAAAAAACATTTTCAATGGGAAAGAAGAGAATACATCAAAGCCATGAAGAATGACACCTCACCTATGGAAGTTGGAATATAATAGAATTAATCATCAAGGTAATGTCATTCCATCTGATGGTATATGTCATAAAACATCTTTTCTATTATGTTTTGTTTACTAATGATGTGATTGATGGTCATGAAGGTCGTCAAGGTATTAATTATTAGATGGAATAATATTCTTACTAAGGATGCAACATGGGAAGGCCCACACTTTCTTGAATATCCAAGCTTTGAATTGCTCGAGGGAAAGATAAATTGGTTAGGTTAGACTTGTCATGTCCCCTTTTCATGTAACTCGTGTCATGGATTGAAATGCACATTTTTTGACTTTGAAACTTTCCTTGATATCACTTTTCATGTAGATACTTCCCCTTTATCTTCCAAGTGTTGTTCATAGTCTCCTAAAGGTCAAAGTATGAAAGCATAGTAAATCTCATGAGTTTGTGTAAGAAAATAGAGTGACAAAGTAAACCTTCCCAAAATGACTCCCTTCTCAATTTTACTTCTCTCTCTCTATCCCCATCAAGGTATTTAACCTTCCCTTACCACACCTCCCAACCATTACTTTCTTTCACTCATCTCTTCATTGGTACTTTAGAGTTGTACATGCCATCATCGATCCCTTTTGCCAACCCCTACCTTCAAACCACATTCCTGTCATTTTTTATTACCCCTCTCAACCTACCACCCTTGGCATTATGAATTTCATTAATAGATAAAATATTAATGTGGCTTCATGTGGGATTCTAAATGGCATTGAAATTCATCCCAGTATACTTGAAATTGAACTACTTGGGTCCATCTAGTAGGACATGCTAAAAGGGAACCAACAAGCACCATTATAATTGGCATGCATATTATTTTAAAAAAAGTTTTAAATCACCATCGGAATTCCGACATCTACCAATATTTACACTGATGACCAAACTATTGGACAAACAACATCCTCATCGGTGCATAGTTCTTGGCAAGTGTCGGATTTTTGACGCAAATTGACCAAACATTTGACAAGGATATTGTATGTCCGACAACACTCTATTATCAGACGCTCGTCAAAATCCTCGTTGATGCAAGTTCCTGGTAGGCATTGGAATTCTGACGTCCATCTGATGAGGATGCTTTATGCCCGATGAAATTCTCTCGCCAGATGAGCGGTCATGGCCACCGCCGGAAGAGTTCAGGATGTTGTCGGAATTCCGATGTTAGATGGAACCATCGAAATGACCAATGTTGTCACAACCCTCCTTTATCACTTTTTGATTTAGATACAATTCTATTATATTTTTGGATAAGCTATTTAAATGATTGAATAAATGTTATAAAAAGAATAAAAATAATAATACACACACACACACACACACTTGGAGAATATACATTATTTTTATTTATTTATTTTCCACTCCCGATTATGGCACATGTTGTAGGAAGAATAAGAAGCTTCTAGAGGAATCTCCACCACCTTGCATGTAACACCCCCACTAAGTTTAATCAATTTGCATGAAGTCCAATATTGGAAAAGAATCTCCTTTTTAATTAAATTTTCTAGATAGTGGAATAGAGGGAATTTTCTTATAAAATTGTATGCAAGTTTCAAAGAAGGGAGTTGATTATGTTTTTTGAAGGAAATTTCCCAAGTTTTAGAAGTAGATCTTCTTTGGTAGTCTTATTTTCGTTGTAGGAATTTTAAGTTGTTGTTTGAAGGATTTCTCTCAAGTTGCAAGAAAGGATCATAAGGATAGCTAGTGGATTCAACATCAAGCTCAATAAACTAGGTTCTCTCCTTGGTTTTTTTACATTCACTTATGAGGAATTCGTAATATCAAAAATATAGTTATAGATCTTCCTTTATATAATTTTTTTTTTATATTAGATTGTAAATCTTTTATTTAGGGATAAATAATAATGATAATGCTTTCATATAGTGCATGTAAAAAATAGTTTATTTATTTATTTTATTTCCCTTAAGAAAATATGCACATGATCTTGCTTTTTGTTTTTTTTCCAAAGATTTTAGCAAAAAGAAAATCATATTCCTTTATTTGTTTAAAATCTCTTTTTCTGAGAGTAAAATTCTTCCCTGTGTGATTTGAATCTTTATTTCTTCCCTCTAATTCATTTCTCTAGTTCTTCGAATGGAAATCTGAATCTCATTCTTTAATCTCTCTGTGATTATTTTAAATCTCTCTATGATTATTTTTAAATCTCTTTGTGATTATTTTTAAATCTCTCTGTGATTATTTTAAATCTCTCTATGATTATTAGTTAAATAAATCTCCCTGTGAGTTGAACAAGATCTCTCTGTGAATATTAGTTGAATAAAATCTCCTTGTGAATACTGGAAATAAATTCTCAATCCCCCTGTGTGAGCTTTGTATAAACATCTGCCTACTTCTTGATAATCTGGAGCAAATTATTCTCTATTTACTTTATTTCTTTGTTACACTTTCACCCCTGGAATTGAATTGTTATTCTCACTCTTACATTAATATTTTCTTTATACACATACTTGTTTATGTATTCTCCCTTTATACAATTTAATATTCTGGAATGAAACTAGATATATATATATATATATATATATATATGTAAGGTATTAATAAATTTATGCGAAGAAATTAATATTTATTTTGGCATGATATAGTACTCCGTACGTATCGGCTCGCAGGTGGGGAACGGAGTTAATACTCTGCAAGGGAGTGGTACCGTAATGGTACCCCCCACTAGCCTGCAGTCCTTGCTGCGGCAGTGGCCGCAGGGTAGTGGAGGGGACCCGTGGGGTCCCACTCCCACTTGGCCTTTGTTAATGCCAGTCAAACTTTAAATCCAAGGCAATGTTAATTTTTAAAAATTCTTTTTTTTTATATGTATAAAATTTTAGTTTATTTAAATTCTTTCTTTTTATATATATAAATTTTAGTTTAATAAAAAAATTTAACTTAGGTAATTTTTAGATTTATAACTAGTTTTAACAAATTTATAAATTGTAAATTAAATTATACTTAGATCCTCTTAAGATCCACTTAGCAATTTAATCCATATTAAATGACTTGAAGCTAAATTCTATTTTGGGATTAGTGGCTTTTTAAGCGATATTCTCGCATGTAACTTACCGTACCTTCGCCTCATGCAAATTGCTTTACATTTGATTACAATTATTGGTGTTTCCATCTCCATGCAAGTTTCATGTTTAAATATTATTATGCAAGTTTCCTAATCGTTATTATTATGCAAAGTTATATTTCAAGTTTTGAATAATAAATAATATTAGTTATGGTTTTTATTCCATGTAATTCATCAAGTAGTTATTTCAATTAATTGAGCTTTGCAAAGTCTAATTATACATGTTCAATTCATAATTATTTTTCAAGCATGATGTTTATCATAAGTTAGAAAATTAAATAAAGGAATTTGGAAAACCAAAACCTAGTAGCATTCGATATATACAGTGCCTCTGGGTCACGCTTACGGGTAATGTCGTCATGTTGAACTACTGCACTTAACGCCTAATAAAGCTACATCAACGATGTCTGTGGCATCGTCCCTATAAATCGTCGGGGAGTAATAAGGGACACTTGGAAGTTAAAATCCAAGGGGTGGGTAATCCCCCTTGGATCGATAATTTAATAAGATAATTCTAAAATGATCTTTCATTCGCTGAGTTAAACTATAGTAAACCCCTATAGGGATGATGAGTGAAATGCTTTTATAAAATTGATTTAATCTCAAAGAATTGTTGTCGATTGACAATTGGTCAAGGGTGACGCTTACATTAAGAATTAGGATCTAGTGGTTTTAGACCACAAGCAATAGGCCATCTTGAGCCCTTGCTTAAGCACTACCATCGTGGGTAGCAACCGCAGAGAAACTGTCTGGGACATTGACCCTAGAAAGGGTTGCATACCCACTAATTAGTTTACATCAAACCATAGAGTAGAAAATAGAACTACATACTTTACGCCTTGATCTCGTGCCGAAGCGGGTATGTAGGTAGTCTTGGGATGGAGTTGTCCCTCGTACTCAGGCATTTGTGGGTGGGTTCTAGGCTTGGTAAAAAGAAGGATTGAGTAAGAATCCTAATTTGAAAGATAAGTATAATAAAATGGAAAAAGTAAATCAATGCATACTCGGAAGGATTCTCGTATGGATTCGCTTGACTTCCTGAGGCTTTAAGCCAAATTTTGAGGTGGAACTCAAGCTTGTATTATGTAATTTAATTACTCCTAAGGACGGCGACCTCAGTGCACTTCTATTAGAAGAGTGTATTACTTAGTGAGTGGCTCACGGCCCGAATGGTCCCGATGAGTCTAAGTCTTTGGCCAAAGCACCTCCTATCCTGATTGGATAGATGCCTACCCCATATGGGTAGATACCTATCCCATATTGGATAGATGGAATCTTATGTCCCGTATGGACAAATGCCTAACCCGTATGGTTAGATGCTCATCCCGGATGGATGAATGCCTAATCCAAATGGATGGATGCCCAGAGTATGCGATTGAATCAAACACAATGACTAAATAAAAAAAAAAAGAATGGTCAATTTTGTTGAGTTAATTATGGTGGGTTATTACAAACGATGAGTTTTCGACGGCTTCATTTATCGGCAGTCCGAAAAAAATAGTCAAAATTCCTATGACAAGCCATTGGAAATCAGCCCCAAATGTACTAGTGGTATGTCATAATTAGAGATAGAAGTCTAATTGTTTAAGAAAATAATTAATGATAACTAATCATATTTGAGTAAGTATAATATTAGGGATAATTTGTAGGAGTATTTTATTGGATTGTTATGTGTTGACCATATAGTTAGAGAGTAGCCACATAGTCTTAGTGGTGGTGATGAGTAAGAGGGTTGTGGTAAATTAGAGAGCTTAATTATAGCATTAAGTCTCTTGAACTTATGTATAAATAGAGGCGCATATCTCATATTTTGAATATCAAATTATCTCTTACATCTATCATCTTCTTATTACATTTTCACAATCCCATTTCATTTTGCTTATTGGTCATAGTCTTCATTGATATTCATTGGTGTGAGAAAGAGAATAGGATAGTTGCTATCATTGAGAGTTTGTAAATTCTTATGTTAGCGGATAATATGTGAAGCTAACATATTTATGGAAATGAATTTGTATTTGCATGGAAGCTACAATACATGCATGAGGATTCTACCTTCTTTTTGAGTTGTATTATATATAGGTTATGTTGTTGCATAAGCTTGATTTAAAGCAATGATTAAAATTGAGTTACTTATAGGATATGCAATCTTGAGTTGATAAAAACTTGGTAATCCTTATGATTAGAATTACTTATATGCGTGTAATAGCTAGGATAGTGCTATGCTATGATATGTATCCTTAATAGGTATGAATGATTGACTTTTTAATCCTAGGGTTAGTATAATTTGTGGATGGGAATAACCTAGATAGTCATTCTATTATTTAACCTTGTGGGAAAGATATGGGAATATAATTTAATGGTCAATTTACCAAATAGAGAAATGAAGTGGGTAGACATATGTACGAGTCTCACTCATACTACTAGGTGATGAATTATTTGGCCAAAGTAGTGTAGGTTGCCACTATCTACATTGTCGGTTTACTATGATCCATGCTTACATACTAGACAACAAATGTCATACATATGGGTTATAGCCAATGTATGGTAGCTCTAGTTATGTAGGATGCAACACTATGCTCATAAGGCTATATTATTGTGAGACCACAAAAACAAACTCTTCATCGAAGGGTCGGGTTGCTTCTATTAGAAGAGGCACGAGGGAGTGTAAAATGTCTATATAGAGGAATAAAATTGAAAAATCTAAGGAAAACAATTACATATGTTTAGGTTAGTTTATGGTATTTTAATTTTCAAGATGTTTTTGGAAACTTTTTCTATTAAAAAAAATATAATATGAAAATTTTGGTTATAGTTGTATAATTAATTATATTAAAATATTTTATAATATAAAAAAATTAGATTACTTCAATGTCTTCATCTCACTATTTATTACACTTTTTTTTTTTCTGCTCGATAATGGGCTCAGGTCGTAAATTTTATTAATTTAGAAAAAATAATTACAAATTTGTACAGATTCAGGTTGGTGTGGGCACCAGTAGGAAAAAACCGAACAAAGAAAACCTCCAGTCTTGCCCAAGGAAAATCCTGGAATAATTTACATGTCCCTGATAGCCAAATATATGACTTCTTAAGGGATTACAATAACAGACTTAGAAAAAATACATCTTGCTATCAAAAAATTAAAACATGATCTCAACAGTCTCATATTATAGGAGAGTCCTTCAGGTGGCAAGAAGCAATCAGGGAGACCAAGGATTTCTTTCAATCGCTGACCGTGGGGGGATGAATGAGCTAGATTCTGGATCTTGCAAACACAGAGCAATGCTTTCCTGCAAACTCAAAGTTAGGATAACCTGTTAACTTCTTACAAAACATATAAACCATGGAAGGAAGGAAGTCGGCTTCACCGGCTCCATCTAGGACCTAGAGCCTTGTGTCCTTAAAGTACCTGGATTTAGGTTGCCCTTAAAACCTGCATTCTACTATAGTAATCACAATAATGTAAATATAAAACGAACCAAAGCCATTACAACTATGGTCAATATATCAAAGGAGTTAAAGGTAAGCCGTTTGGGAAAGCAAAATGAGGGGAAAGAAAACCAATGTGCCCCATCAAAAGAATCTCAAATGCATGAAGGTGAAATATTAACTATAAGTATCTACAACTTCATACCTATAGCCACATAAATACATATGTGTAAATATCTCTACATTGCATTATATGGACACACCTACATCTATGTGTTTATATTTATGCTGAGATAAATACTCCGTTAATAAACCCTATAACAGAAAATTTGCATCCTCTCTACGTCCTAAAATCGATGATATGAATATGTGAAAGCAACTAAAAAAAGGTATTGCATATAATAGTAGTTATCTTGAGTGTCTGATTGCTTTAAACTGTTTGCAAAATGTATAGAACTTCAAAATGCAAGTCATCTCCTATCTAGATAAAGTAAAGTATAAGAGTCTTTTTTATAGATTAGCAGCTCATCACAACAACATCTTACTCAAGAGGCAAACCCTTTCCCTTGAGACCCTACCTGTTCCAGAGGTGAGCCCTTTAGAGAAACAGAGGAATTCAGATTCTCCTCCTCGGTTGCCATGTCCATGTTAAGTCCTTCATCCCAAAGGTATATTTCTAGCCACTGACTGTAGGGAGGTGTTTTCACATTAAACCACCACATGAGGAAGTTGATATTCCTCTGGATGATGGGCCACCTATTGGAAAACTTCGCAAGTTTGTCATGAATCAGTATTGGGAACCGAGGGACCTGGCGGTTGTTCCACATTAGGATGTCGTAATGCCTTGGCTTGGGGGCCCAAAGATTAGTAGTAACATTGACTATTACTCAGTCGAGCTCTATCAAAATACTATGCTTAAAAACCTTTAAACATAATTCCCTGATGAACTCCCTTCTAGGCTCGAAATGAAATACTACAACTAGGAACATAGAGGAAATATTGGAATTTACTCTGGTCCTATCCTCATTGTTGATGAAATCTTCCCCTTGAGAAACCCCGTTAATGACTAGGTCGTGAGGGGAATTCACAATGCCTTTCAACCGAACTGCCTTTATCTCCCCAGAAATAATCATTTGTCTTTTAGAGCTTGTGAGGTTGAGTATAGTGTCCATGGTGTTTGGATTTTGCTTAGTAGATAATGAAGAGGTAGAGATGAGACAACCTAAATAAAGCCAAAAAGTCAGTTTCGTGAATCGAGATTGAGAATGAAGTGGATTTAATTTGAGTGAGCCAAAATTATTAGCCCTCATTATTAAGCATTGGTTAAGGTACTTGCTTGAGAAACAGATCGTAGAGTAATGAATGCCAAACTTTCCTCATAATTCCATCATTCAGTGTCGCACATGCTTAGTGTATGGTTAATTCTTGCATTATCAACATGTGCAAAGGGATGATTGATACAACTCAGCCATCGAAATGCAAATCTCAGGTGTGGGTACGACCAGATTTCAAAATTCGAAATAAATTTATGAGTGATGGCAGATGTAGTTTTCTGAGAGTGTCGCGAGAGAGGTAGACATCAAGCTAAGAGGATTAGAATTGCTAGGAAAATGATTTCCTAACAATCTCCAGTTTAATAGCCTAAACCCTACTAGTGGGAATGAGAGTGGATTAATGAGTGATTGTCGTGTGTGTGTGTGTGTGTGTGTGTGTGTGTGTGTGTGTGTGTATGGATGTATAAATATTTATATATACCTCTTGATTTGAATATTTATATGTACCTACACAGACTATATATTAATATGTATAGACATATGTATATACCTATATATAATATATATGTAATAATATATATATATATACATATATATATATATACACATATATACATATATACATATATACATATATACATATATATATATATATATACCTTATGTATATATGCATATACATATATATCTATACCTTATGTATATATTTGTATTCATATATCTACCAAGGTATATATAAGTTTTGAGATGGGCATATGTATATCGAGTTGTGGATGTTAAATATATATATATATATATATATATATATATATATATATATATATATATCTGTGTGTGTGTGTGTGTGTGTGTTGATAAATATGAATATAAATATATATAAATATATATATGTGTGTGTGTATTTGAAGATGTATATATGTATATAGATATATTTATAAATATGAATATATGTATATATACATGTACATATATATATATGTATATATATACATATACATATATATATATATATATATATATATATATGTATACACACACACATATGTATCCTTTCAAATGTGTCTCTTGAACTGTGAGGGAAGGAGTGGCTGATCCTAAAGTAAGTATTTGAACCTTTGTATTCCTGTTTTTGAATATGTAAGAGTGTGTATTAAATGGGAGTTGAAGTAGAGAGAAATCAAAGATGGAAGAGAACAAGGATGAAGGATGGTTGATCTTATGGAAGGAAGGTCGGGGATTCAGTAGGAGTGATGAAACATACCTAATACGAATCATATACTTGGAGCTAGTATAGTGACTATTGCTTGTCTCTGAGAGAAAGGGTGGGAGGAAATGAGGGAATGAACTCAGGTTACCAACCTATTGGGGATGACAAATAAATGATATCTAGGCAGATGAAAGAAGGTGGATTGCCTTATTGGGCAAATTATTGGTTATGCCTAGGATTTTGAGATCCTTGCCATCTGCTCCTATATTAGCAAGTTCATCTACTCTACGATTTCCTTCTCTGTAAATGTGATTGATGATAACAAAATTGAAGTAGGGAAGCAAGTCCCTGGCTCTTTTAATTAAATTGTCAATTTTCCAGTTGCAAGAGTTACCTGATCTGAGGGAGTTAATGATGATCGCAAAGTCTCCTTCAATTTCCAGATTTTAGATTCCTATTTCATGGTAGAGCAACAACCCTTCTACCACTGCAGTGGCTTTTGCCACATTATTAGTGGTTGACCCTATAGGATTAGAGATAGAATCCACCTCTTCCCTTTCCCACGAGTGAATAACACAACCTATCCTAGCTATGCCAGGGTTGCCCCGAGAGGCTCCATCAAAATTGAGCTTAAACCAACCTTAGGGTGGGGGAGCCCATTCACACTTCCTCCTATTCGATAAGTTGTGATTATCTCCTAAACCAATAAACATGGGGAGAATGATACCGATCCATTTATTCCTTATTGCTTTGTCCCTTAGAGAAAATTTTGTATGCTTCAGAGGGGATTTCCTCATAAAATTATTGCCAATCTCAATAATGGATGCCTCAATTTTAACAATCAAGGATTCCAAGGTAAGGGTTTTATCTTTGAAGATTCTTCTATTCCTTTCTTTCCAAACTTCCGAAAGGAGGATCAAGGGAGATATAATCCAAATGTGTCCATAGTGACCAAAATTTTGGGAAACAGGCCAACTCTGAAGAAAAGAGAGGAGGTCCTTTTGGCAAGCCAGACTTAAATCGAGTTTATTAAACAACCCATACCAATATGATGAGGTGAAGTCACAATTGAGTAACAGGTGGTCCACTTCCTCACATTTGCAACATAGAGGGCACGTTGAGGGTCCTGCAAAGCTTAATTTCCAAAAACGCTCTTTTGTGAGGATTCTTTTTTGTAGAGTAATCCACAAAAAGGTCCAAACTTTTGGGGAGCAGGCCTTATGCTAGCATAAGGAGAGAGGGAGGTTGGAAGCCGGCCTGGTTTCTAACTTATGTGCTGATTTATAGCCCCAGTTGACATTGTATTCCCCATTCAAAGAACCAAGCTAGATCAAATGGTCTTGGCTTGAATTGAATAACAACTTCCTAGACTTGAGGATAGAAAGAAGTAGAGAACAACTTCTTTGGTTGGGGGGGATACTAAGAGGGGCTTCCAGATCCATCCTAAAGCCGGATCCGATTTAGGGAAGGAAACATAGTCTCTGACTCGGGTTCCTAAAGAGTTCTCCAATTCTTTCTTTAAAGAATCATTATGAATTAGGCTACAAAGAGGGGGGTAACCACCCTAGGATTCCTCCCAAAATAAAGCTTTGTCACCTGGGCCAATATACCAGGAAAGTTGTTCACAGAGAAACTCCCTGCAATAGGAGTTGAAATTCCATATTCTCGAGCCTTTGGGAAGGATAGAGTCTCTAAAGATGCTGGTTGAATCGAGACTACCTAGATACTTATTTTTAACCATTTTAACCCATTTTAAATGTTGTTCTTTGTGAATTTTCCATACTAATTTGGCACCAAGTGCCCTATTATGACTATCTATATTCTTGAAGCCTAAGCCTCCATTTAGTTTAGGTAGGTAGAGAGCATCCCATGCTATTAGTGCATACTTCTTCTTATCTCCCAGTCCTTGCCATAGAAAGGATCTCATGATCCTTGTGAGTCTATTCCTAATGTACCTAGGAATCTCTAGGAAAGACATATAATATTGAGGGATTGCTGAAAGGATGGAACGAATCAAAATAATTCTACCTAGTAAAGATAGCCATTTACCTTTCCATGATTGCAATTTTGAATCTAATTTGGCTAGAATGCTATCCCAAAGCTTGGTCACTCTAGTCCCTTTATCTAGTGGGAGCCCTAGGTAGATACATGGAAGAGATCTCGGTTGGAAGCCTAGAACGCTAAGAATATCCTTTTCTAAATTGGCTTTAGTATTAAGAAAAAAGACCCTAGTTTTGGATTTGTTTACCTCTTGATCGGAGGCTCTCGCATACCATTCTAGAATTATTTTGAAGTTTCAAGCTTCAGAAAGGGAGCTATCCCCTAGTAGTAGAGTGTCATCTGCAAATTGTTGGTGAGTTACTGGGTCGACATTGCTCGTAATTCTAACCCCTTCCAAGTTGCTAAGCTCTTGAGATTTATGAATGGTCCTGGCTAGACCTTCTGCCATGATAATGTATAAGAAGGGGGATACAGGGTCTCCTTGCCTCAAGCCTCTAGAGATTGCAAAGAAGCCTTGTTGGGAACCATTAACCAGTATAGAGAATTGGGGGGTTGAGATGCATTCAAAAATCAAATTGATCTAACTTTTATTAAAGCTGAAGGCTGCCATTCATTTGCATAGGAATCTTCAATCCACTTTGTCATAAGCCTTTTTGATATCTAGTTTGATGAACATAAAGGGTCTAGAGTTAGAATGAGAGGAGTGGATTGCCTCATGAGAGAGAATGACCCCATCTAGGATGGATTTGCTAGGCATGAAACCTATATGTTCTTTTGAGATGATAATTTGAAGAAGAGGTTTGAGTCTATTAGCTAATGCTTTTGTAAATATTTTATAGAGCATGTTATAGAGGGCAATCGATCTGAATTCGTCTAGGGTGACAACAGAGGCTTCTTTTGGGATGAGGGAAATGAAGGTGTTGTTGATCTCTCAAAGGATCCTACCTAATTTTCTGGCTCCTTCAAGATCATCCACTAATTCTACTCCCAGAAAATGCTAGCATGCTCGGAAGAAGGCAGTTGGGAAACCATCCGACCTGGGAGATTTATCAGGGTGTAGTTCTTTAATTACTTTCTCAATTGCATTTACTATGAAGCTTTGATTAAGAGCTCTGTTATGCTCATTAGAGATTAGTGTGGGGATATTCTGAAGGAGGCTTTCCTGAGCAATCAAGTTGGAAGACTCCGAATTGAGAAGGGATTGGAAAAATTTAATAGTGTGGTTGGCTATACCTTCAAAATCTTCTATCGAATTGCCATTACCTTCAATGATTTTGGTGATTTTATTTATGTTCCTTCTAACTTTAGTACTGGCATGAAAGAATTTAGTGTTCCTATCCCCATCAGCTAACCAAGTTTCTCATGATTTTTGTTTCCAATATGTTTCCTCTTTTGACAGAATATCTTCATATTTTTTCATGAGGGTTTTTTCCTTCAAGTATCATTCTTGGTCCATCCCACCATTGATCACTAATTCATTTAGTTCATTTAGTTCAAGTTCAATTTTGGTCTTGGCTTCAAATATGTTGCCATATTTTTCCCGATTCCAAGAGAGAAGAGCTTGTTTGATCATTTTGAGCTTAGATACGAAGAAAAACAACTTGGACCTGGATACCTTGAATGACAACCACCACTTTTCTAACATACCTATGAAATTATCTACTTTCAGCCACATGAGATCAAATTTAAATGGGCATTTCAGCGACTTGAGGTTTTTAGCTAAAGATAATTGGATCGGGAAGTGATCCAAGCCTGAGAAAGGAAGAATGGATGCCTTGACTAGGGTATTATTGAGGAACCCTGAGTTGTCCTTGACAAGGAACCTATCCAATCTTTCTGCTATCATGCTGAAACTAGATCTTTTGTTGGTCCATGTGAAGACACCATTATCTGTTTGAATGTCTGTGAGGTTATTCTGAAAGGTCCATTCTCTAAAGTCGACTAAGGATTGAGGTTCTCTAGAACAACCACAAGATTTATTAGCTAAACTACTTATGACATTGAAATCACCACCTATTATATAATCTTTGTTCTTATTCCTACTCATAAAGGAGGAGAGTTCCTCCCAGATTCAGAGAGTTGTAAGTGTTGTTTTTATAATGAACAATACAATTCATTTAATGAACAATACAATACAATTTATTTAATGAACAATACAATTCATTTAATCAACAATACAATACAATTCATTCAATGAACAATAAAATTCATGAACAATACAATTCATTTAATGAACAATACCCTACAAATGCTCCTATTTTCCCCCCCCACTCGATCGAACGCTCGGGGTCATACCCTATCGACATCGTCCCTTGAGCGCCCTAAGTGCTCAAAATTATCAAACACGTACGGGCCCTAACTCGAAATCCATGGCACTTGTGAATGATCCGTTTGAACCTACGGGGCCATGAGAGGGGTCCCTACAAAAGCCTATCTCGGTTTTTCAAGTTTCCCTATGGTTTTATTAGAGCAACAATTTTTCAGTTGGCGAAAAAATCATTAGTCTCACTCAATCGAATGTTGTCGCGTGGCCAATTTCTCATTCAGCTCGTCGCGATGATGAACCATTGGCTTTGACATGTCCAGTTAGGCATAATTACCCTATGCATGGTCTTGTTTTTCCCCCCCCACTCGATCAAACGCTCGGGGTCATACACTACCAGCGTCGTCCCTTAAGTGCCCTAAGTGCTCAAAATTGTCAAACTTTGACGGGCCCTAACTCGGAATCCATGGCACCTGCGAATGATCTGTTTGAACCTACGGGGCCACGAGAGGGGTCCCTACAAAAGCCTATCTTGGTATTTCAAGTTGCCCTATGGTTTTATTAGGGCATCAATTTTTTGGTTGGCGAAAAAATCGTCAGTCTCACTCAATGGAATGTTGTCGCATGGTCGATTTCTCGTTTTGCTCAACACGATGATGAACCGTCGGCTCTGACATGTCCAGTTAGGCATTATTACCCTACGCATGCTCCTATTTCCCCCCCCCACTCGATCGAACGCTCGGGGTCATACCCTACCAGCGTCGTCCCTTGAGCGCCCTAAGTGCTCAAAATTGTCAAACTTTGACGGGCCCTAACTCGGAATCCGTGGCACCTTTGAATGATTTGTTTGAACCTACGAGGCCACCAGAGAGGTCCCTACAAAAGCCTATCTTGGTTTTTCAAGTTGCCCTATGGTTTTATTAGGGCAGCAATTTTTCGGTTGGCAAAAAAATCGTCAGTCTCACTCAATGGAATGTTGTTGCGTGGCCGATTTCTCGTTGTGCTCGTCGTGATGATGAACCGTCGGCTTTGACATGTCGAGTTAGGAATAATTACCCTACGCATGCTCCTATTTTTCCCCCCCACTCGATCAAACGCTCGGGGTCATACCCTACCGGCGTCATCCCTTTAGCACCCTAAGTGCTCAAAATTGTCAAACTTTGACGGGCCCTAACTCAGAATCCGTGGCACCTGTGAATGATCTGTTTAAACCTATGGGGCCACGAGATAGGTCCCTACAAAAGCCTATCTCAGTATTTCAAGTTGTCCTATGGTTTTGTTAGGGCAGCAATTTTTTGGTTGGCGAAAAAATCATCAGTCTCACTCAATGGAATGTTGTCGCATGGTCGATTTCTCGTTTTGCTCATCGCGATGATGAACCGTTAGCTCCAACATGTCTAGTTAGGCATTATTACCCTATGCATGCTCCTATTTTTCCCCCCCACTCGATCGAACTCTCGAGGTCATACCCTACCGGCGTTGTTCCTTGAGCGCCCTAAGTGCTCAAAATTGTCAAACTTTGACGGGCCCTAACTTGGAATCCGTGGCACCTGTGAACAATCCGTTTGAACCTACGGGGCCATGAGAGAGGTCCCTACAAAATCCTATCTCATTTTTTCAAGGTGCCCTATGGTTTTATTAGGGCAGCAATTTTTCGGTTGGCAAGAAAGCGTCAGTCTCACTCAATGGAATGTTGTTGCGTGGCCGATTTCTCATTCTGCTCATCGCGATGACGAACCATCAGCTCTGACATGTCAAGCTAGGCATAATTACCCTACGCATGCTCCTATTTTCCCCCCCCACTCGATCGAACGCTCGGGGTCATACCCTACCGACGTCGTCCCTTTAGCACCCTAAGTGCTCAAAATTGTCAAACTTTGACGGGCCCTAACTTGGAATCCGTGGCATCTGTGAACAATCTGTTTGAACCTACAGGGCCACGAGAGAGGTCCCTACAAAAGCCTATCTTAGTATTTCAAGTTGCCCTATGGTTTTATTAGGGCAGCAATTTTTCAGTTGGCAAAAAAAATGTCAGTCTCACTCAATGGAATGTTGTCGCATGGTCGATTTCTCGTTTTGCTCGTCGCGATGATGAACCGTCGGCTCCGACATGTCTAGTTAGGAATTTTTACCCTACGCATGCTCCTATTTTTCCCCCCCACTCGATCAAATGCTCGAGGCCATACCCTACCAGCATCGTCCTTTGAGCGCCCTAAGTGCTCAAAATTGTCAAACTTTGATGAGCCCTAACTCAGAATCCATGGCACCTATGAATGATTCATTTGAACTTATGGGGCCACGAGAGAGGTCCCTAAAAAAGCCTATCTCAGTTTTTCAAGTTGCCCTACGGTTTTATTAGGGCAGCAATTTTTCGGTTGGCGAAAAAATCATCAGTCTCACTCAATGGAATGTTGTCACATGGCCGATTTCTCGTTCTGCTCATCGCGATGATGAACCATCGGCTCTAACATGTCGAGTTAGGCATAATTACCCTATGCATGCTCCTGTTTTCCCCCCCACTCGATCGAACGCTCGGGGTCATACCCTACTCATGTGACATCCATGAAGGAATATGAAGGGATATTTTGTAAACAATCAGAAACCTTTAATGATAATCAAGTTGAAGCCTTGAGATTTATGCAATATGGTTCGAGTCCAAAACTATACCCTGAAGCCACACACTCTTCCCTCTCCCAGCATACACTAATGAGTCACAAGTTAGCATAGAATCGGGAAGGATTTGATGAGAGCGTTTTGATTTTACTTATGTCTTGTGTATTATAATAAAGACCAATTTGCCAATGTGACATCTTCATATGAGAGAAAAGCTTCATTTTATCTCAATACAGTTGTACCTATTTCATTATTAGAAAAAATAAATATACAAAGATCTGTTATTAGTATCCTCTATATTATGGATTTGAATTGATGTTCTCAATTAGTTATTATCTATTCAGCTTTTCTTCATAAGGCACAACCATGTGGTGCTTATCATATCAGGACAACCATCCATGACTTTCAAAGTAATTGATATTTATTCCTACACCTCACACTCACAAGATTAATAATGAAATGACATTTATGATTCATCAAATGATGACAAAGTCTAATCAAATTTCAACTTCAAGATGTATACAACATATCATATTCAACTTCAAGATGCATACAACTTACCATATTCAAGCTCATGCCAACCACCACTTGGATATTGTTATATGTCGATTAAAGTACAACATATGTAATAAAACCATATAGTCTTACAAAAAAGCCATCATAGACCATTTATGTCAATTAAAGTACAATTCATTTGTAATAGGGGCACACTCACAATCTGAAGTTGCAAAGCCCTGTGGGAAGCATCAAATTAGAAATTTAGCAATCTGACTCATACTACTGTCAAAAGCATCAAAGATGCTACTGCTAGAGAACACCATGCTCCATTGTGGAGAGAATATTAGGTGCATCTGATGTCAGCGTCTGAAAATGAAACAATGTTATTCAATTGCCAAAATCATTCTCATGCAAGAACTCAAAAAAATTCTCGAAAGAATGTTGCACAGACTCGGAGGAGTGTGATCTATCATCACTCATATAAAAATGATACTCCCTGATTATCTTCATGTCCTCTTCTGTACTATCAGGAGCATGTCTATATGTAATGTGAACAAAAATAGCAATCTGGACTGAATTGTAGTACTGAGACTGTACCTCATTCTGTGGTTGCAATGTATAGTTCTTTGCAAAATCAACCACCGATACAATAGTACCAATCGGGAAAGAGTTCTTACACATCCTGAACTGTTGATCCAACCATTGTGACCTATGGGTGTGCCTTGCATACTTGTAGAAAAGATTTTCCTTAAAATCCAAAATAAAATCAGCAATACTCACTTCTCTTGAGACTAATTCGCATCTAGAACCTTCACCTCCACTCTTCAAAGTATATTTCACTATCTCGTATCTTTTTTCTCAACATAATTATTTCCAAACTCGTGTTCGCTGCCCTCATGAAAACATGAAACAAACTTTGACAACCCACCACATTCTGAGCACTTCTCATTCAAACAATCATTTCTATAGAAATAGCAGCCATCATCTCTAGGGCATAAAAATAGATCTTGCAAGTCTCTTGATGATCTCGGAAATAGCATTGCACCACACTCCTACAACATCTCATTAGTATGTATCGTAGAATGAATATGACATAAAAGTCCATGGTACATTGAAAACTCCACATGGTACTTGCAACAACAAGTATTGTGAATCTTAAGAGGAACACAATAAAATGGTTTCAAAGATTCAAAGGCCCTTTGTGATATTTGCAAAGTTGGATGTAATTCACAAAAAAAAATTGTACAACATTGTTTGGCTTGATTCCAAGAAATGTTTGGGATGCGGTGTGCGGTCTCGGTTGCCGATTCTTAATTTCAAAATGTCCTTTACATTGGGTGACACTCTAGAATTAGAGTGCCAAAATTGTTGAATCTCTTCCTTCACATTGCTAGTCAACTTTCTATCAACACACGGAAGCCTCCCACCAAATGCCCATGTATCTTGTTGAAGTGGATCATCAAGTCTTTGTCTTCGTGCAAGTGCTCTATCCAAAGTTTTACGGTTTATGTTAAAATCAACACAAGTTTGTCTCATTTGACGAGCCTTCCTCAATTGATGGCTTACTAAGGAGTTTGTAATCACTCTTCGAGTGGCTCTCTTATCTCTTTCTTTGGTATTCTTTCCAATAGAATTGAGAGCGTCAAATAGATTTTTTGCAATAATAGAATTTCTCTCCATCTTCTTGTTCTTACAAATCTTCAATTTCTTTAGCAATGGTCTCATCTTTATCATCTTTAGCAATTGAAAAAAGAGTTGGCATTGTTCGATCAATGTCTTATTGCTAAAATTTTGGTTGAAAAGTTTTGTAGCCCACAACCAAATGGTTCTTGTTGACCTTTTGCCTTCAAGATTCACAATAATGTTCTCATCGATTTCAAATAACCATTTTGGGGTTCTTGAAGGTCTTGGATTTGGAATTTGTCTTGGATTTCACCTCCTATGTCAAAATTTTCCACATTTGGAGCATTTTCATTATCACTTTCAACATTTTCAAAATTTTTAATATTTTCACTTTCAAAATATACATTTTCATTTTCAATAACTTGTGGCACATTTTCAATTTCAATTTCCTCTTCAGTTGAAGTAACATTAGCAATATTTAACATACTTTGTCTTCTCCTCCTATGACATTCTCTATCTCTTTCTCTATACACTTCAACTTGGTCATTTGAAAGTTTTCTTTTGCGTTTAGACTTCTGATGACTACTACTCCCCATTTCCCTCCACACATATGCTCCTTTGTGATTGATAATGTAAGTTTTCACTTTAAGAATCTCCCAAAAGCACAAATTTGTCTCTAGCTATTTGAAACCCCATGATCCTTGACAGAAAATATAGGACCCAGACTGTTGGCCGTTGGAATCTACACAATGGCCCATAAACCCTTTTTTTTTTGGTTTTTACTACTAAAATCGGATATCGAATAAAATCGGATACAAAATATAGTAGAAGGACAACATCAATAGTGACAAAGAGCACCACTCCCCTAAAATCCTAAACAAAATAGAAAGCATTAGTAATAACCACCCTCAATGTTTTTCTATGTTACCCAGAGTTTCTGGGACAAGGACAACAAGGGATAGGGGCACGTGTTTTCGAGACGGTGATTTTTTTTTGCCATTTTTGGGGATTGCTAGGGGACGGCAAAGGGGGTGGCTATATAAAAATAGGGAAAATTAAAGATATACAATAGGCTGATTTTTCACTTGTGTGAGTCGGATGATCCGATTTTATCTGATATCCGATTTTTGTACAAAATATATGGTGCCCCAAAAAAATTCTTGTTGCTCCCATTTATGAACTAAACTGCCACATGGCAGAAATCCGATATCCGATTAAATCGGATATCAAATTTTATTGGTCATATTTTAAAGAGAGAGAGAGGGATAGAAGGAGAGGGAGAGATGGAGAAAGAGAGAGAGAGAGGGAGAGAGAGGAGGATAGAGAGAGAGAGAGAGAAGGAGAGGGAGAGAGAGAGAGAGAGAGAGAGAGAGAGACCATATGACACCAAATCATGTTGTTAGGGTCATATTGTGTCCTACGACCCCGTAGGACACAATATGACCCCTAACGACATGATTTGGTGTCTTAAGGGGTCCTATGGTGTCGTTAGGGGTCATATGGTGTCCATAGGGGTCATATGGTGTCCCATGAACCCTTATGACCTCTTAGGACACCATATGACCCCTAATGACACCATATTGTTGTGTCTTAAGGGGTCATATTGTGTCTTAAGGGGTCCTATGGTGTAAATATGACCCCTAATGACATGATTTGGTGTCTTAAGGGGCCCTATGGTGTCACAAGACACCATACGACCCCTAAAGACACCATAGGACCCCTTAAGACACCGAATCATGTCATTAGGGGTCATATTGTGTCTTACGGGGTCGTAGGACATAATATGACCCCTAACAACATGATTTGGTGTTGTTAGGGGTCATATGGTGTCCATAGGGGTCATATGGTGTCTTGGGACACCATAGGACCCCTTAAGACACAATATGACCCCTTAGGACACAATATGACCCAAAGTGACCCAATATGGTGTCACTAGGGGTCGTATGGTGTCCTAAGAGGTCATAAGGGTTCATGGGACACCATATGACACCATAGGACCCCTTAAGACACCAAATCATAACATTAGGGGTCATATTGTGTCTTACGGGGTCATAGGACACAATATGACCCCTAACAACATGATTTGGTGTCTTAAGGGGTCCTATGGTGTCGTTAGGGGTCATATGGTGTCCATAGGGGTCATATGGTGTCCCATGAACCCTTATGACCTCTTAGGACACCATATGACCCCTAATGACACCATATTGTTGTGTCCTAAGGGGTCATATTGTGTCTTAAAGGGGTCCTATGGTGTAAATATGACCCCTAACAACATGATTTGGTGTCTTAAGTGGTCCTATGGTGTCACAAGACACCATATGACCCCTAACAACAACATAGGACCCCTTAAGACACCAAATCATGTCATTAGGGGTCATATTGTGTCTTACGGGGTCATAGGACACAATATGACCCCTAAAGACATGATTTGGTGTCGTTAGGGGTCATATGGTGTCCATAGGGGTCATATGGTGTCTTGGGACCCCATAGGACCCCTTAAGACACAATATGACCCCTTAGGACACAATATGACCCAAAGTGACCCAATATGGTGTCACTAGGGGTTATATGGTGTCCCAAGAGGTCATAAGGGTTCATGGGACACCATATGACACCATAGGACCCCTTAAGACACCAAATCATGTTGTTAGGGGTCATATTATGTCTTACGGGGGTTGTAGGACACAATATGACCCCTAACGACGCAATTTGGTGTCTTAAGGGGTCTTATGGTGTCACAAGACACCATATGACCCCCACCAACACCAATCAACCCCTTAAGACACCAAATCATAACATTAGGGATCATATTGTGTCTTACAGGGTCGTAGGACACAATATGACCCCTAATGACATGCTTTGGTGTCTTAAGGGGTCCGATGGTGTCGTTAGGGGTCATATGATGTCCATAGGGGTCATATGGTGTCCCATGAACCCTTATGACCTCTTAGGACACCATATGACCTCTAATGACACCATATTGGGTCGCTTTGGGTCATATTATGTCCTAAGGGGTCCTATGGTCGCTCTCGCTCTCTCTCTCTCTCTCTCTCTCTCTCCTTCCTTCTCTCTCTCTCTATCTCCCTCTCCTTCCTTCTCTCTCTCTCTCTCTCTCTCTCTCTCTCCCCTTCCTTCTCTCTCTCTCCTTCCTTCTCTCTCTCTCCCTCTCTCCCTCTCCTCCTCTCTCTCTCTCTCTCTCTCTCTCTCTCTCTCTCTCTCTCTCTCTCCTCCTCTCTCTCTCTCCCCTCTCTCCCTTTCCTCCTCCCTCTCTCCCTCTCCTTCTCTCTCTCTCTAAAATATGACCAATAAAATCCAATATTCAGATATCGGATTTCTGCCATGTGGCAGTTTACTTCATAAATGGTGGCAAAGGGAAATTCTTTGGGGACCGCAAATTTTTGTACAAAAATCCAATATCCGATATCCGATTTTTGCACTCAAATTTTCAAATTTCAAATTTTGGCTCGAGAATGCTTTGGTATTAGGCTTGGAAGTGACAAGCCTAGAAAGTCAACTGAAAAAACGAGTTTTTTCAGTATTCCTTGATTTTCCAGACTTTACACTGGTGGCTGACGACTTTTTTTGTAGCCAAAATTGATAAAACGAAAAGGGTTTTTTTAGGACGTTCCTAGCTTTCCAACAATATAAGGCTTGTCTTATTTCGACTTTAGTAAATAATTATTATTTATTTTCTAATTGAATTCTAACAATAGTCCCTAATTGATATATTGATTGAAAAACACTCATAACTTTCAAAGAGTATAACATTTTTTGAAACCAAAACATGCGTCACATCCTATGCTTTGTCTACTATAGGGGAAAATTTAAAAAAATTAAATTTCATAAGGTTTTGACCAAGTTAAGGTGGTCAGACATAGGAGTTTCTGAATTTCTGAAAAGCTGTAGTAAAAAAATCATAAATAATTATTTAATTCATAAAAGAATTAAAAAAAATAGGTGGTGTCACATCCGGACATGAGTCTAATACTTATATTATAAATATTATAAAAAAATATTAAGATTTGATTGTGATTAGGGTGGTCAGACATACGTTCTACTTATTTTTTTCCTGAAATTTTAGTACCCACTGCATTGAAATTTGAAATTTTCATCAAATAGGAATTTTTTTTTCCAGAAAACAACTAGGTAGCTTAGAAACTACATTCAATTTTCTATATATTCTCTTCTTAACAACTTATTCAAATTTTCATGTCAAGTTGCATAACTCTAATTTTTCTGAAATTTCATTGCCACTTAAGGGCTTGTTTTGGCACACCATGATCCCGCACATACCCTTTTTATTGTATCTTTTTATTTGCTTTTTCTTGATTTTTTGATTTTTTTTTTTTTACTTTTTCCGTGCATTAGACTACTCAAGTGTAGTATTTCTTTAGATGAATGTTGTTAGTTGGTTCATCAAGCACATCTCCTTCAGAAGTTGTTAGCTGATAAGCACCTGATCCATAGACTGATATGATGACATAGGGACCTAACCAGTTAGGTTCAAATTTTCCTTTCTTTTCCTGATCTTGCTGATTTCTCAGATTTTCTTTGAGGACTAGGTCACCAACTTTGAAGTTTCGAGGGATGACCTTGTGATTATAGCTATTGCACATGTGTTGCTAATATGCTTTGAGATGAGTGTAAGCATGCTGATGTCTTTCATCTAATAGTTCCACTTCTTGTAGTCGGTTGACTCGATACTCTTCTTCTGGGATTAAGCCTTTTAGAGAGACTCTGAGAGATGGAATTTCTACCTCCAGTGGTAAAATAGCTTATGATCCATAGACCAATGAGAAAGGTGTTGCTCCTATAGGTGTACGGATGCTAGTTTTGTATGCCCAAAGTGCCGAATTGAGTTGTACATGCCAATCTTTGCCTGTATCATTTACTGTTTTCTTTAGGATTTTCAGTATTGTTTTGTTGGATGCTTCTGCTTGACCATTCCCCTGGGGGTAGTATGGTGTAGAGAACCGATGTTGTATTTTGAATTGTTCACATAGTTCTCGGACATCTTGGTTTTTGAACGATCATCCATTATCGGTGATGAAGGAACTTGGAATACCATATCTACAGATCAGATAGTTTAGGATAAAAGAGGCAATTTGTTTTCTCATTACTATGGTCATGGGGACTGCTTCTATCCACTTGGTAAAGTATTCTGTTGCAATTATAATGAACTTGTGTCCATTTGAAGATGAAGGATGAATTTTGCGGACTAAGTCTAGTCCCCACTGATAAAAGGGCCAAGATGTTGTAAACAGCTACAGTTCTTATGTTGGTGCATGTATCAGATTGCCATGGATTTGGCATTTAGGACACTTCTTGGCAAAGTGGTAAGAATCTTTTTCCATTGTAGGCCAGTAGTATCCCATCCTTAGAAGCTTTTTAGCAAGAGTAGTTCCACTTGAATGTGTGCCACAAATACCTTTGTGAAGCTCATGTAAAGTGGAGTTAGATTCATTACGATCAAGGCAACGAAGAAGAGTACCATCTAGACCTCGATGGTACAAAGTATCAGCAGTAAGGGTATAACGGGCGGCTTGTCGGATAAAATTACGTTTGTGGTTTCAGGATAAGTCAATGGGTAGGATGTTGTTCTTTAGATAATCATATATTGGTCCATACAAAGGAGAATCCGAACCGGCTAAGGCATAGATAACATGGGATTCAGAGGGGTCATAGGCTAGGGAGAACAGTTTCTCTACCAAAAACTCGTAACAACTTTGTTGTTCTAGAATTTGTAGTAATGAAGCGATAGTAGCCATTGCATCGGCTGCTTTTTTGTTCAACCTTGGTATTTTCTTGAAGGTGATGTGTACAAAATACTGTTTGAAGTCATCCACCATTCACTTGTAGGGTAGTAGCTTGTCATCCTTTGTCTGATAGTCATTGTTGATTTGATTGATGACTAGTTGTGAATCTCCATAGACCATTAACTCTGTGGTTTTCCAATCTATGGCCATTTTGATGCCTATAACCAATGCCTCCTATTCAGCCACATTATTTGTGCATGGGAACATAAGCCGATATCATCTAGGTATAGTATGTCCTTTAGGAGTGATAAATAGAATGCCAACACCTAAACCATGTGTGTATGATCCGTCAAAGTATAGGGTCCATTGTGTGGTAGAAATAGCAAGAACGTCCCTGTCTAGAAATTCAATCTCTATAGTTTGCTTGCCTGGTAACGGTGCTTCAACTAGTTGATCTGCAATTGCTTGTCCTTTGATAGCTCTTCGTTCTATGTAGTGGATGTCAAATTCACTGAGAAGCATGACCCATTTAGCCAATCGGCCTACAAGAGCTGCCTTGCTAAGTAGATATTTGAGAGGATAAATTTTTGCCACTAGCTTAATGGTGTGTGCTAGCATATAATGTTGGAACTTTTGAGATGCGAAGACTACTGTTAGACAAGCCTTATCAATGAATGTATAGTTGAGTTCATACCCATTCAATGTCCTGCTGATGTAGTATATAGCTCGTTCCTTTCCTTGTTGATCTTCTTGTGCCAATAGTGCCCCCAGTGATATATCTGTTATTGAAATGTATAAAATGAGTGACTTTCCTGCTATTGGTGGTACTAGAACTGGTGGGTTCATCAGATACTGTTTGATTTGATAAAAAGATTCTACACACTTGGCTTCCCATCTGAAAGGTACATTCTTATGTAGAAAATGATTGAATGGTAGACTTTTATCAGCTAGTTGAGCGATGAATCGCCTGATTGATTGGAGTCATCCTTGTAGGGATCTGAGCTGACTGATATTCTTTGGTGGTGGCATCTCCATAATGGCTTGTACCTTTGCTGGATCCACTTCAATACCTTTAGTTGAGACTATGTAGCCTAGTAACTTGCCTGATGTAACCTCAAAGACACACTTCTTAGGGTTGAGCCTGAATTGGAATTTCTCCAATCGATCAAAGATCTTTGCTAGAACACCGAGGTGTTCTGCTCTACTGAAGGATTTAGCTAGTAAATCATCCACATAGTCTTCCATGAAGGTATGCATCATGTCATGGAAGATTGTTGTCATTGCTCGTTGATAAGTAGCTCTTGCATTCTTTAAGCCAAAAGGCATAACATTCCAATAGTACGTTCCCCAAGGACAAGTAAATGTTGTTTTATCTTGATCCTCTGGGGCTATTTTTATTTGATTATAGCCTGAAAAACCATCCATTAGTGAGAGCATTGCATGGCCTGCTGTGAGGTCTACAATTATGTTGATATTGGGCAGAGGAAAGTCATCCTTTGGACAGGCTTTGTTGACATCTCTGAAATCAATGCAGATTCTGATACTGTCGTCTAGTTTTCATACCGGTACTATGTTGGAAATCCATTCTGCATAGTCGATGGGTCGAATGAATCTGACATCTAACAGTTTCTTCAGTTCAGCCTTGACCATGAGTGCCACCTGTGGATTCATCTTTCATAGTTTTTGCTTGACTGGCTTAACTCCTAGAGAGATGGACAAGTGATGCATGATTAAGTGTGGATCAATTCCGGGCATATCTCTGTATGACCAAGCAAAGTTAATTTGCTTTCCTTTAAAAAAGATGAGAAATGTTGATCTTTCCTCCTCTGTCAGAGATTTTGTTAGGTGTATGTTTTTTACTGCTTCTGTAGTACAAATGTTGATTGATTGAGTGGGCTCAATCAATATGGGTGATCGCTCATGAAAATGTTAAGGAAGAGTGTCAAGTCTCCCATCCTTAGGTGCCTCAAAAAGGTTTTCACCCTCAGATGCATCCTTTATTTTTACTTTTTTGTGATCTAGAGCTGCCATTGACTGGTTTTCAGTCATAAATCCTTTATTTGGTTCATTTTTGTGACTGAGAGACTTGGCACTCCCTGGGTTGTAGAGATCATTATTTTGTTCACTGGTAGAGCCTATTTCCGGGTTAACGGTACATAGGTAGTGGATAATAGATTCATCGTCTAGGAAAATTGGTATATCATGTATTTTGGGTTCGTCCCGATCGATGAGGCCAAGAAAGACAAGTGGTAAGGAATCGTTTGGTGGATCAAATTCTGCTACTGTAAGTGTCAAGACAGAGGTTTCATTGTGATTGGTTTTGGTTTTAAAGAAGTCAAGGATTTCGTCGAGGTCTTCGATGGTATCATTTTCTGTATAGACTTGTTCATAATGTCATTGCTCGTTTGGCGTGGCATCATAAATATTTTGTGGACCAAATTCAAGAGGTTGATATTCTGTGCTACATGCTTCTTCAGAAATGGGTGTATGACTGCTATTTTCTGCAATATCATCAGGAATATTAGAACAACTGCCCCATTCATATTCATTGGAATCAGTCTCTGAGGTATCATCCCAAATTTTATCAGTGTTGTAAACAGGTATGTTGTATGGTGAAAATAGATCTTTGATGATGGATACTAGTTTGATAGTTTTCTCTCATTCTGTGTCGGATCCTCCTTCTACCTTTTGTATTTGCTCATATATTGTGCCTCCTTGGGGAGGAATAACGGTATCAAGAGATGATTCTATTTTTTTTTTAGATATTGGTGTTTGAATATGAGCTACTACTGTAGATATGGCCTTCTTGTGACTGAGAAGTTTCTCCTAATGTTGCTTTTGTTCTTTACGTTCACGGTCCTTGCGGATTGTTGCTGCTGACTCAAATAGTGCTTCCTGCCAGGATTCTTCTTTGTACTTCTTCTTCAGTTTCCATTGAGGTTTTGGATTTATGCATGGTATCTTTCCTAGTAGGAAAGTGAGTTTATAGCCCAATCCTATTTTGTCCCTACTAAGCTATGAAGGAAGGTCTATTGGTTCAATGACTCCTTTGCATTTTCCAATAGGTCCTTTACCATCATATCCCATTTGTTGCATGATTAAGTAGCCCTTTCCATATAGGTGTGTTGGAAGAACTATGTCCAGAGCAGCTGCTCTGTTATCTTCTTCCTCATCTTTGTATAACCAGCTAAGAATGTCCTTTTCTTCTGATTCATGTGCTAGAGTGCCTAGTTGGATGAAGGTACCATCAAATTTGGTGATGGGTTGAGTTATCTGATGTGTTGATGTTGTAGGTAATCCATGAGATCTGGGTGATGTTGGTAAGTTGGCCAAACACATGGGTTCCAAAGAGTATTCTTCCATACCTTGTTCTTTGATTTGCATTTTTTGCTTGAAATTTCTAGATAATGATTCGGACTTTGCCTTCTATAGATCTGATGTTGAGGATTTCTATTTTTCCCTATTATGGGGAACCAAACTATCCTGGGCTGCCCCCATTGCATTATAATGTTGAAATGGATTGTGATCAGCTGATATAGAAACCTCTTGTCCGTTATAGGGAAATTTGACACACTAGTGATATGTAGAAGGCACTGCTTGCATTTCATGTATCCAGGGTCGACCTGATAAAATATTGTACGTGAGGTCTATGTCTAAGGCCTGACACATAATATCCTTTTGCACTGGTCCAACTTGAATGGGTAACATCATGGTTCCTTTATATGATCTTTCCTCATCATCATATGCCTTTATGGTAATCTTTTTACGTGGATCAATAGACTCCTCAAAGAAGCCTAATGCATGGATAAGTTTTAAGGTACATATATTAAGTCCAACTCCTCCATCTATCAATACTCTTTTTACTCGGTGCTTATAGACAATGACTTCAATATGGAGGGAAGTGTTATGCGGATGACTTAAGGAAGTATTATTATGCTCTGAGAAGGTGAGATTATGAGGTCCTGTCATATGAGCGACCATGGCTTGGAGTTTGTCAGCATCCAGATCTTGAGGTACATTGGTTTCCAATAGCGCTTGTTCCAATATGTCTTTGTGTTTTGGCGACAATTTCAGCAATTCTAGTATAGATATTTGAGCAGGAGTTTTGCGTAGTTGGTTGACTAAATCATATTGGATTTTTGGTGTAGTGTTTGTTGTTGTTGTGTGGCCTTTCAAGACATATTTCTAAGCTATGGTTGTTACATTGATAGATTCATGATTATGTTGGTCTCGGATTGTGATGACATTTACATGATTGTCTTTAGCTGATATGTGATTGATGGTGTTATTGTAGATGTGATTGATACGAGCCCCACGTGTATCATTTGAGGTTGAAGCTCCATCTTTGTTGTAGTTTGGAAGAGGATTTTTAAAGGCTCTATGGTCACCATTTGTTTTGAGACCATCCACCATTAAATCACCTCGATCAATCATGTCTTGAACAATGTTTTTCAATCTCATGCAATCGTTCATTCAATGACCTTTGTTGCAATGAAAATCACAAAAGTGTGAGTCATTCCACCAGGATGGTTTGATTTGGGGTTCATAGTTGCTGATTGCGGGCAAAGAGATAATCTTGTTTGCCAGGAGTTCTCTGAATGCTGACTCTATTGATTGTCCTAGTGGTGTGAAGACACGTTTTTGGAAATTGTTGGTGTCGTCTCGTGAATTGTTATTAGGTCCTCGATTTGTGGCTTTGTTTTGAATATCATTGGTGTTGTTTGTGTTGGGTTGACCTTGATTGGTATTCGGTGCGTATGTGTTAGCGTCTAGGTTAGCACCTTTAGGATTCTTTGTAGCTTGAGGATTTCCTGATAATGCGAGCACTGGTTGTTTAGATTTTGGATCATGTGATTCATTACCACCTTCGTTTTTGTTTCGAGTCCAGAATCTAGATTTGTCTAAGTTGTTGTTGTTTATGTTATTGTAATTTGATGAACTTGTTCCTTCTTTGAAGAATTTGAGCGTTCCCTTTTTGACACATGCTTCTTCTACTTGAATGTCATTTTCAATTAGTTTAGCGAAAGATGGTATGCATTGGAGTTTGAGTCTATAACTCATCTCACCATTCAAGTTATCGATGAGAAATTTCCATTTTCTCCTTTTCCAGAATGTCTCGAGGATATCATGAAACCATACATCGCCAACATTGAAGGAATATCATGAATGTTTGATTGTTTTTCTATTTGGTGTTGTAGACGTCTAGCATGGTTATAGCATGTTGAATGTTATAGGAATATTGTGTTATGAATTTGTTGACCAATTCATCAAATGATCTGACAGGAGGTGTGATCTTGGATAACCATTCCATTGTTTGTCCTCCCAAGCTTCTTGGGAACAACCTCATCAGACAGGTGTCATCATGAGAAAATTCAAGACTCATGGTACAAAATTCTCTGACATGACTACGGGGATCACTTTTCCCATCGTATTTGTCAAATTTGGGCACGTCTGAGTTTGGAGGAAATGGGATCATGTGCAATCTTCTGTCAAAGGGATAAGGACAAATTTCATTTAATGAGTACCGCAATGTTGTCCCTTGTTGCATGTCTTGCATTTGTCTTTGTAACATTTGCATTTGTTGAGTAAGAGAAACCAAAGGCGCATTGTTTTACCGAGGGAAGAGTTCTTCCCTTACATTAATCCTGGGTTGAAATGGTGTATGGAATGGTATGTTTTGCTTGGGAATGTGTTGCTCAGGAATGTTTTTCCCTGGTGTATGTTGTTCCGGTATGTTTTGTTCCGAAATATCCTGTTCAGGATCGCGTGCTTCCCCTTCTCATTGTCATTCTTGATATTCGTAATGTTGAGGTCTCGTTCTAAACTTGTCTATGTCAAAGTCTTCAGGGAGTTTGACCTCTTTGCTTGTGAGCATGAGCAAGTATTTTTCCTTGTCATTTTCCATGAGTCTTTCCACAAGTTTTTGGAATGAAGCACTTTCTTGGCATTCCTGAAGAAGTTCTTCAGAAATTTCAGTATCCTCTAGATGTGGACCTTCAAAAGGATTTGATAACCTCCGATTCATACTGGATTCTGCTTGTGCCTCGCTTTGTATTGTTTTGTTGAGAGCGAGTAACATGTATTTTAGTAGAAGCTTTCTATGACAAAGGAGACAAAATCCTCTTTGATATATTGTTTCGGGGTTGGTGGTTCAAGTCAGGGTATGTTGTAAGTGATGCACTCATCGGGAAAGAATGCTGGATTGATCTTTCCTCCATGGTTTATGATTTGACTGAATGCGGATTTTTGACAATATGCCCTAGTTTTCAAAGGCTCTTTGTCAAATTTGTTGGATTTGTTCTGGATATACAGTTTGATGTGATGAAGGAATGTTTGATGAGATTTGAAGAGTTGATGATTGATATATAAAAATTTATTTGTTTTGACAAATTTGGAAAAACTTGGTTGTTCTTTCTTCAACGTGGTGTTATGATAAATATTCTTTCTTCTCAGAATATGGGGATTAGTCATGCATAAATGATCAATGGTTTCCTTTGAATTGTTTTGGATTTAGTTGATCTTGTTTTAAAAACTCAAGTTTTACTTTATCAAAGTGAAGGTTTAGATGCCCCCTCATGACAAAGCGTGTCAAATGATATGGATAAAGTCTCCCGATATGGAAACTTGATTTGACAACCTAAGGTTTTAAATAAGTGTTTTTGAGATAAAATCCGCAAGATGATAAAGGACCTATTTGTCACTTGTGATGATGTTTCCTAATTTTGATAGGATAGATATGTTTTATCGTACAACCAGTTTTGGATTTTTACAACTTTTGTTTGAGACAAATTTGCTCAAGGAATAGTTTTTAAAGCTCTGTTTTCGATACTCTGGTTTGATGAAGATGAAGCTGATGAATAGAGGTTTCTAAAAATGTTTTCTAAGTTTTCAAAATTCTTCACTATTTTGCCCCCTGTTTTTCTGGGTTTGGTCATGCGCTAAAACAGAGACGGGATGCGCTACAAAAATTTCTTCACGTGCTAAGTAAAAGACCACACGCGCTAACTGTTTTAGACTGCTAAAATTTGTTTCTTGTTTTGCTCAAAAAGTTCTGCACTAATATGGGCCTGCTACATGCTAACTGTTAAACCTTATGCACTATTGTTTGACTCCTATGCACTAAGCTGATGTTTCAACGTGCTAGGCTGTTTTCTGGATGCGCTAACTATTTAATACTATTTTGAAATTTTGGTAGAATGCTACTGTTTCAACTGGATGCGCTAACTTGATGTTCTAATGCACTAACAAATGTACCACACGTGCTAAGAAGTTGCTCTCACGTGCTAGATTGTCTTGATATTTTCCTTTGGTTGGTTTTTTTTGCAAATTTTGGATTTTTGTTATGAGTTTTTCAATTTTGATGGATGATTTTCTGAAGTAATAAATGCAAACATAGCACCAAAGAGACAACCATTTTGCTTAATCTAACAAAAAGTGTATGTTCTGCGAGGATGTGTTAAAATCCCCAATGTTTTAACAGGTTTGGATACAAATAATACACTTCAAGAAGACTCTTTATTCAAAGGTCATAAGTAATATCATAGCCCACTAGTCTCGATACCCCATCAGCTCAAACAACAGTGTCACCCCCTAGAGGGCGCCCATTTTTTTGCCTTTTGCAAAAAATTAACTCAAAGTGAATTGCTTCACAATTGAGTAGTTATCTTGGGAGATATATGGTGAACGATCTTGGGGGCGGATTCTTCCCCACCCTTGCACTATGATGCTACAAATGTCTAGTTACTGACTCGGCTCAAGGTTTCTATTTCTATGGTTCGTAATTAGGCTTCCTATTCAACCATCAGTGATAAACTCCCTCAAGAGGCTTCCCAACCTTTAGAACAAAGGCTTTAGGTATCTCAAGGATACTGGGGGAAGGCTGATCACTATGCACAATTGTTGAAAAGGACTTTCATCACTTTCCACTTTTGATTATAGCGGGTTGGAACACTTGGCGTCAAAGTCGTTTCCCACTTAGGTCGTTCCCTTCACACCGACCATAAATGGATTTAAGAGTTGATTTCAAATCCTCAGGAAGGTAGGCTTACTAAAGGATTTGTTGCTTGAAATACATAAAGCTTTAAGAGTGGTCTAGATTTTTGATCACTCAGTTTAAGGGGAGAGCATATTCCTTCCACTTTTGAGACAAGGAAAACAAGGTTCTTTTTACCTTTCAAGTCAATGATTTGTTCTACTTGGAGATGTTACTCCGAAAAGCATGATGTTCTTTTTAACCCTTTATAGCAAAGTGTGTATTTCTAAAACTTTTGTAAAACAAGCCTGGTCAACAAAAGTAAATCGTGATTTTGGTCAACAAAATTAAAGTCGATAGGGGAAAAATTTCCCTCTTTGCCTTGCACAAAATGAAGATGAGGTTCTTTTACTTTGCAAAATGAAGTGAATCCTTTTAAACACCAAAGGATGGTGAGGTTATTTTTAAAGCTATCTTTGCAAAAAGAAAGATTGTTTTGTTCTTTTTATAACCCAAATTAAGAATTTTCTCTCCTAGAAAAGCAAGAAAAATTGTTGTTGTGGTTCGTTTTACAGCCCAAATAAGGTGAGTTTGGTTTTATTTAACAAGAGTTATTTTTTTTTTTTTAATTAACTAACTTAACTAAGTTAGTAAAAATCTAAACTATGTATAACTCTAAAAATAACTAAGCTCGTCCCTGCAATAAGATATTAGAAATCCTACAAAACATCAACTCAAAATAGTTAGAAATATTTTGGGTCTGGTGGACTTCTACAAGTCTAAATTTTAAGTTCAGTTACAATTTTATTTTATTTTATTTTCTGTCGGTGATGCGCTACAAGACAAACTGTACGTGCTACAAAATGGGCAAGATGCGCTATCAAACAGACCCAATGCGCTAAGTTGTTTTCCAAAAGCGCTAAACTGGTTTCCGGATGCATCGCGCTCCTGCGCCGAGACCTACAGGAAAATATTAGTAGGATGATGCACTAATTTAAAGGCTTCACGCGCTATATGATAGACTTCACGCGCTAAACAGTAAGCGAGATGCGCTAGACTGTTAACCAGATGTACTAGGGAATATTTCCCACATGCTGATTCGTGTTTCCCGTGGACCTGCAAAAGTAGTTAAATTCAAAAACTGATTTGATATATGGGGTCGAGCCCCACGGTGGGCACCAGAAATGTATGTGGGAAAAGCGGGTCAATAGAACTTGAAATGTGAAAAATGGAGTTCTAGGGAGCCTTGCTCACACACCCACAGGACTTCTTGGTGCAAGCTATGGAGTCATGAAGTATGGCTCAACTTCCCAAAGCTGGTTCCATGGTTCTCTGTCTCACAAGGTCCCTCAAACCAATGTCTTTGCTCTCAGATCATTGAGCAAAGTGGTTTAGGGATGACAAATGCAAGAACGAGGGATGCTTTGGTTGATTTTAAGATGAAATGCATCCTAAGCTATGCATGATCCTATAAATGCAATAAACTAGTTATAAGATGACAAGATTAGTAACAAGACTATCCTAGCATGCTATATTAGTCTATGATTAAGCTAAATGATAAGGAAAATACTCTAAACATGCATATTTAGATTAATGCCTATTGAAAAGAGAGGCTAAATGATTAGCACAAAATGATATATTAAAGTTTGGATGGATTTTAGTATAAGTGTGATGCTAAAGACTTGGATCTATCAAAATGGAGGAATGAGAGCTCTATTTATAGCAAAAATAGGGCAATGGATGGCCAAGATTGAAAGAGTTAATCAAGGGCTAAGTTTGAAAGTTGGGAATCCATGTTTGCAATTGGCACCAATGAAATGGTGACAATTGGCAACATAGGGTTGGTTGAGAGGAGATGTAAGAAGCATTAAATGCTTGAGAAGACCTCATGGTTATCTTAGGGGTAAGGGTTATGGTTAAGGTAGGATTACCCATTGGATAAAGGTTTTACCCAAAGGATAAACTCTTGTGCAAAAGATTAAGGATAACCATGGTCAAAGCAATAAATGCTTGATGAGACCCTTGGGTTACATGGAAGTTGAGTTTAGGGAAATTCTTTAATCATGCAAGAGGGTTGAGTTAACCATTAATGGTTAGGAAGACTTTCAAAGTTAAGTGGTTGAAGCCTTTAAGGGTTTTCAAAGACTTTGAGGGTTTGAGAAGTGACCTCCCCTTGCTTAGGGATGTGACAAAGTTTAGGAGATGGGTTAGGCTAATTGGAAGCGATTAGAAGAATCTAGAAGGGGTTAGAAATAGGGCTTAGGAGGCAAGTGGGAGGTGTAGGACTTTGCAAGTGGATGGGGGGGATAATAGGCTTTAATTGAATAAAATGGATTTAATTCAATTTGGTTGTAATTTGGGGAAATCAAATAAATTAGATTTATTCAATTTAGGATAACTATTTAATTAAATTTGAATTTAATTAAAAAGTGGATAGGGGATTTAATTGAATAAAATGATTTATTCTATTAAATGGTAAAAGAGGTATAGTGAATTTAATTTAAATAAATTGAGTAATTTACTTAATTAAATAGAGGAATGTGGGTTATTCAATTAAATTGAATTTAATTAAATAGAGAAATGAACATAAAATATTCATTTAAGAATATGGTCATTTTTATACGTCTACACCCCATATTCCAATTTTAAGCATTCTTGATGCTATCCAATCTGACTGGATGCTTAGAAACTTCTAATGGCATTGTGTCCAATGTTATGATGAGGTCATTCACCACCATCTTTACTAGATGAGCTTCGAAGCTGCAGTGGTCAGAGAAGGTATAGAACATTATATTCAAAAGACTTCATATTTGATATGTTTGCCATTACTTTTTATTCTACTTTGTAATACCACTTTTTTGTTTTTTGTTTTTGAATTTTTTTATTATCTTACCTCCATGAGTAATGTTGGGCCAGTCTTAAATTACACACTAAGAAATATATTAAGTTTAGAGAATGTTAGTCAATTTTGAGCGTTTAACACTTTTAAATTTATAGGAGTATTCTTAGAATGATCACTTACATTAAACAACATATTAGCCTAGAAAATGCGAGTCAACTTTGAGTGTTTAACACTTTTAAGCCTAGAAATGTAAGCTTGGTGTCTTTGGTTTAAGCCGTTCCATAATGTTGTAAGAATTAAAAGTAAAATTTTAATACTGTGGACTCCAAATGAATAATTTTTTAATAATGTTTTATAAGCCATTTTTTTTCTTTAAAAAATATAAATAAGTTAAGTTCTTTTTTTTTCCTACTACACACTTAATTCACCCTACTTCATCTTTGCCTATTTCCCCTCTTTCATGATAAGATATTTTTGTACAATTTATTGTTTAATTAGAAACAATTAAATTTTAATGATATCAATATTTCACAATTTTTTAGATATTTGTGTTTTAATCTTTGCATTATATAAAGTTTTATAAATGATTTTATAGTCTATACTTTGAATAGATTCTAGATTTCATTTAAAATTTAGAAATTTGGTAAAGGATACTCTTTTTTTTATCATAACAAATAAAATTTTCTTTGACAAAATTTATTTTAGTGACCTCACAATATGTTTCTATATCTGTAATGTAAGTTTAATAAGTTGCATTCAATTAAACAATCATTTTGATTTATAACTTGTGATTGAACATGTATCGATGAGTTTATTGTAATATTTAATATTTTACTTTCATTCAAAATATCTAATTAAGGTACATACTTTAAAATTGATAGAATGCAATGCTTCTATAATTTAAAATAGATTCTATAAAATGATTTTGCATTGATGGAATTCTAATTATTTAAGTATAATTATTATTATATTTATTAAATTTTCTCATTATTAATACACAAGTATCACAACCATTTGTTTTCAAATACTTTGTAAGTATGTATTGTCTAAAGTTGGCTTTTGAATGAAAGAAACACAAGGAATATCAATCAAATATGATAAAGAGACTATAGTGTCATAAAATTGTGACCCTAGCATTTTTTGACTGCATTAGGGTCCTCACGCATGCGAACTTGAATCCTCTAGCCTAATTGAAGACCGAAGATTGCTCGACTTGCGAAAATAGCTTCTTCCTTAGCGTTTGCATCACCTCGACCACATTCTTCCCTAGAGAAAGGGGTAGAAAAGGGGTGTGGCACCCCTGTCCCAAACCTATTTTGGGTCAAGACTCTTCCTAGAGCATGCATTGTGGGTTCTGCCTCGAGCGGTAAACTCTCCCGATGTCGGCCCATGACAAAATTCAAATCCACCAACATGTATTTAAGGGGGCATTCGCTCTCTCATTTTCATAAGTTGGATGAGTGGGAAATTCATAAGTGATCAAGCATTCAAGAGCATGCAAGCATTTAAGCATTCTTTTCTAGCATTAAGTATTTTCTCAAGTCTCCCTTCAAGGCTAGGTGTTGCATTCAAGTCAAGGATTCCACAATTGAAGAGGAGATTGATTCCATACAAGAATTTCTATCAACATTGCTACTACGACCTCCCTTGAGGTGATTTACAATTCAGTCTTTCATTTACATCTACTTGCAAGTACTTTCTTTCATTACTTGGTTAATTCCAGAACTGGGGTTTGACCTAAAGACAAACCCCCAATCCCAACCCATTTTCCTCTCTTTTCTATGTGTAGATTGCAAGTGTGCAGCTATACTTTCAGATTCGGGCTTAATTTGTAGAGGCAAAAAAACCCTTTTCGTTTCACGAATTTTTAGAGGACCGTGTACATTCCCACCATGGTCCGAGCAACTTTTCTTCAAATATTTAGGGCAACTTCATCTCGACATTTCACTGCCAGATCTAGGTGCACAACTTCAACCCATATTTTGATATGAAGTTATGACCAATTCTTTGTCACGTTTGCACTGCATAATTCAATCAAATTCCTTTCTAAATCAAACAAGGAAGAGGGGATTAACTTGACATTCCCAATTCATTCAGAATTCAATCCACCATCTTTGTGTGGAGAGATTGAATCTAGTGAAATATCTTCTCCCCCTTCCTAATGTAATTGTTAAAAGTGCTTTAATGGTAATCGATAGTGAAAATCTCATCTCTCTTTGAGGGAAAGGCTAGTTTTCCTTCTTGATTTATTCACCATTTTCCCACCATTACACAGATAAATGATATATGAAAAAGGACAAAACCAATTTTTTTTGTTAAAACTATAGTAACAAAGGAAGACCTCTTAGGCACATGACCAAAATGATAGTTGAAGAATAATATATATATATATATATATATATATATATATATATATATATATATATATATATATATATATATATATATATATATATATATATATATAAATTGAAAACATGTAGATATTATGAGAACAAGTCATGTACAAACATCTTAAGATGATCAACATGTAACAAGAAGAAAAATGTAAAGATAATAAATATTTAAGTCAATTTACTGACTCTTAAAAAAGGAATGTAACTGTGAAGTAGTTCAAAGCTATCATCATCAATCAATTAGTAATGTTGATGTTAGTTATGAAGATTTAAATTCAATATCAATAGATTACATACTTGGAACACTAGAAAATACATGCCTTGATATATAGTTGATGTAGGTGTTGGAAACAATGTACAAAATATACTTAATCCTAATAGAATGCTTGAGAGAGATTCCAATAATTTCCAAATGATTTTTCAAAATGGTGTAGATAATTTAAAGGTTGATACACCATTTTCCTAGCACATGAGACTAGTTTTAATGCCCCATTTTAAGGACCAAGGCAAAAACCAACAAAGCAAATTTATTTTGAGAGTGAACAACATCACTAAAAATTCGACAATGACTTTTGTCATTTGCACTACAAGGTGCACACACAAGTGTCACAAGAAAACTGCAACATAGAAGAATGACTACACAAGACCTCACCATTACATTTAAGTAAGGTGACACTAGTAGAAGACTAACAACTATGGGATAAGTTTACCACAATAAACCAATGAGTGAAAGGATGACACCTCGATGATGGTTGGTAAAACTCATGATCATATTCTCTCACAAAACCTCATGAGGATGATATGAGAGGTTCATAAACCTTCAATCCACAAGAAACCAATATTACCAACTCTTATCCACAACACTAATGATACACTCAGAAGATTGACGCCACCAAAGGTTTCCTAAGATCCAAAATTGTTTGTTAGATGTTAATTTTATCTATTTCTATGATAATGAGTAGGATGAGGGCATAGCCACCTCGACTCCACTCAACAAAAACCAAAATGATCGTCAAACAAATGGGAAAACCTACACAAGTTGTCACCAAACTAAGAGGAATCAACTCTCTATAGGATGAAAGAATTACAAGTTAGTTCCAAGCTATATCACACTTCCCAAGCAAAGAAGATATCATAAATCATATTACTAGATACTTATAAACACAATGAAAGACTAGGAAGACTCTAGAGACCAAGAGGACCAACTTTCATACACAAGGTCACCTTGAGAAATGGTCAACAGAAGCTTCCAGATAATGAAACATGTAAAACTAGACAATCTGGAGACACTAGAACCGATTAAGGATAGTAGCAAACTACATTGTAGTCCTAGATTAGTGTTGGTGTCTATTTCTAGTGATGGTGTCTAGTTGAAGAACTAGAGTCATAATTGTGTGTCGTAGTCCCATTTTAGCACTAGTGTCCTGACAAGTGAGCAATATAGAGCTAGAGATTGATCCATAAGACAATATGAATGTGGAGGACACATCCACAAAGGCTTATAATTGAATAGATTTATAAAAATGGATTCGACTCCCAAGCATTTTTCTTAAATTAACACTAATGGCTCTTCTAAAGGTAATCTAAGTGTTATTGGAATTGGTGGTGTTGGACAAGATGTGAAGGCTCAATTATTTTTATTTTGTCTATTTGTAAAATATTTCATTCCAATAACCAAATGGAAGCTTGGAAAATGCTAAAGGCACTCCAATGACCTTATGTGAAGGGGTGGATAAATTATTTACATGTAAAATAGACTTTGACTCTAATTTTTTAGTTGAACAATAAAATATTACAGGAAGATTCTTAGAGATTGGTTTTGGTTTCAAAACATATCCTATGTCTAGACTCCAATTTTGAGGTAATCTCTTCTATCCATATTCTTAGAGATTGGAACAAGGTTGTTGGCTATTTATCTAAATGGGTATTTGAGGGGAATTAGACTAGACTCCAATTTTGAGGTAATTTCTTCTATCTATATTCTTAGAGATTAGAACAAGGTTGCTAACTATTTAGCTAAATGGGTATTTGAGGGGGATTGTTGTTGTTTAGGATGATTTAGATAAAATTAAATATCAATCCAGACCTCAATTTTTTTTATCAAGATCAAGGAAGATAGCTACATCCTTTCAAGGATATAAAATAGGAGGATATTTGAAGTTTCCATGAGTTCTTTTGAGTATTCTTGTAGGATCCCTTGGTGGATCTTGATTATGTTGTATGTTACAATGGCAATGACCACATATAAATCTTTGTGATATGTTTCCTTTTAATACAATTTTTTTTAATTTCCAAATAAAAAAGAAGATCCGCAGTACCTAGATATTCATGGGACCATAGAACTTAAGACTATCATAAAATATATTGCACATAATTTCTATTAAGTAACAAAACCAAGTAATCTTAACTTAAAGAATCTTTTGAATTTCATGGACTCTCTCTTTCTAAGTTTTTGTCAATTACAAAAGAATAACTTGCAAGCATAAGATCAATAAGCTTTTAATGAATGTTGCATTTCCTATATGCCCCTTTATGCAACAACCATGTTATTATGAGATAATGGGTTATTTACACTTCAATAAATAAGGCCCTTGATAATTGAAATTTCAAGGAGTTTATTCAGAAGTTGTAGACATGTCTTGGTAATGACAACAAAGATCTTAAAGATCATACAATAAAAGGGATCTAGAATTTAATTATTACCACACAATTTACATACTAATTATAGCCAATTACTTCTAAATCAATACAGTTCCGAGTTTTTAAACATACACATTAAACATCATAAATTTTTATTTTCCTTAGAATATCACAATTATTTTAAATAATATTTCAAATTTATATGGCATTCAATTTATTGAAAATATTTGCACAATTTCAAATTTAGGATATGCATGTTGAATTTAAATATAAACTAAATTACATCTATAGATATTTTGTATGCAGTCACATCTTGGTGATATACATGGGGATGCTTGACAATTATATACCAACGCATCAAGCGATTTGTTTATATTACCACCATCATATTTTCTTATTTTATTTATATTGCTCGACATAAGGTAACTTATTCTTGTCATTATGTATACCTTTAAATTAAGATCAAGCATGCTTTTAAAACTTATAGATTCAATAATTAATTATTCCAACATTTATGAACAAAAGAAAAGAAAAATAAACAAAAAACTCATTCTAGGATTTTTTGACATAATCAAAGAAAATTGGGATCACATTCTAAACAAAATTGTAGTTATTATGAAAAATTCTTTCAATTGATTATAACCAATTATATAATGTCTTAATATTCAAATATCATAGAAGACATTATATGCATTTTAAAGCTATGTTTCAAAATTCAAATTAAATAGCATCTTTAAACATTTTTTTTCTTATCATTTTTTACAAATAAAAATAAACCTATAAAAATAATACATTATACACAAAAATAAAATTCTTGGAAATTTCTCTGTCTCTACTGCGGGCTCATCTGTGCTCAAGTCAATTTGGAAGGTGTGGGAGAGTGTTAGGCATAACATATCTAACAATTGGGTCAACGAGGATGATCTCATTTGTGGGGAAAGGTCTATATGGTGGAATTTATTCCACAATGGTAAGTCCCTTGCCCTCACTGAAGGCTGCTCTACTAGAAGTTGGGCTAACAGAGGTATTTGTTGTTTTAAAGATATTTGGTTAAATTATTATCTGATCTCTTTGGTAAGTATCATCTTCTTGCTTCCAATAAGAGAACTTATAATATAATGTTTAATGCTTGTGTTTCCTTGCAGCACCCCAAAAGATGTGTAACTATTGAAAATAGGTTTGTTGACCTCTCTTGGTGTGACAACACTAAGTTATGTAAGTTGAATTCTATCTCGGTTTATAACTCTCTTATGTATAATGATTGCATTCTCAATCGCATTAACTCTCTTTGGTATATTGACTTGACACCCATGCAATGGGGTAAGCTGTTTAAATCAGTATGGAACAAGTCGATTGCTCCCCAAAAGAAGATTTTTAGATGGTTACTACTTACTAATAACCTTCCTATCAGATTTGACCATAATAGAGATGTGATTTGTAACATATATAAAGTTACTGAAACTACTAGGCATATTTTCTTTGAGTGTATTGTTGCTAAAGAAATTTGGCTAATGTTTGGTTTCTCATTCCCATTGCATGTCACTCTTCTTGATATTGTTATTGGTTATATTAAAGGCATTAAAATTGATAACAATTCATTCTAGAATTTTTTATCATGTGAAATTCTTTGGTATATATGGAAAATAAGAAATGAAGATAGGTTTCAAGGAAAAGAGGGTCCTTATTGAGTCTTTTAATAGACACACATTATTTTGTCTCTTCTCAAGTGGACTTAGTGATTCGGTTGAACAAGGAGAAGTTCCAGAGATTTCTGAGCGATGGTCATACTGAGATCTTTGCGCATGAGCTCTCTCATGACTACACATGTTATAGGCTCAACGTTGAAGGTACACCCTTTGTCAGTACCTTGGATGTCCTATTGGAGGAAATTAGAGGCAATAGAGCCCTGATTCGCCAACAGATGATATACTCAACCCAGATGAGAGATGACTAGAGGTTGGTCTAGATGGAAAGCCTCATGGGTTGAGTTGCATGGATGTAATCTTTTAGTCATTGTACATAGTATCATATTTTTGTATCTAATGAGATATATAGCACTTATCAGTCCTTTGTAGTTAGGGATCTAGGAGGGTCAAACATTAACAGTTTGTTATAGTAGCATGGATTTTTTGAGGCCGGTAAGGATATAAAAATTTTGATTTTGTAAATTTGTTTTGTTACTCTATAATCAATATTAAAAATAAGTAAAAATTATAATGCACCATAGGGTATGTGCACCAAGTTGTGGTACCAAAAGGGGGTCTTAAGATGCCACTTTTTTTTCTAAAATCAGCAAAGTCTGAACTTCAACGACAAATTGAAAATAGCTACACTCCAAATTTGAAGATGCAACAAGAACAAGAGTCAGAGTGCTTCGAGTCTACTTTCTAAAATACTAATTTTTTTTGAAAATGGTGGAGATTAAGGGCTTCAAAAAGGGGGGCCACAAAAAGTTGTCCTGTTTTTATGCAAAAAACATAACATAGTGTCTATTGTGGCCCACCTAAAATGTTAACTATTTTTTTGAATTTTTAAAATCACTTTGGTGAGAAATTAGCTAACACCTTGTAGTTTATGCCGGAATTTTCAACTAATTTTTTAATGAGTATATAATTTTTTACTAATTTTCGAAGTGGACACATCCTGAAAAACAAAAATTTGAGGGTGCTCCCCCCTAAAATCATTGAAAACAAATCAAAAATCAAAAAAAATTTAAAAAAAAATTGTGTAGAATGGATTCTAGTTTCTAAAAATGTAATTTTTTTTAAAATCTGATGAACATGTAAAAATCTAGACCCAAAATAGTGCATGTTGGTTTTTGACAAAAAACAGACACACTAATAAAAGAAATTATAGATGAAAGACTTAACGAAATCAAAATTTGAAATAAATTACATTTTTGGATAGCTAAGAGGGAGCTCGAGTTTACCATGGGATTTTTTTAACTTCATTGAAACACGTGCAAACCTGACGCAGAGCACGACCAAAAATATGTCAAAATTTTCAATTTTCTGACAAAAACACGTCTCTAGCCTGAAATGGTCGTCCAAACCTTTGGGCTGGATGCCCAAGGCAAATCCAAACCATAGGTTTGGTGTTTCCCAAAGCGAGCCATTTGGTGCTCGCCCTATTTGGCGTGTGCCAAATGTGATAAATGGATATTCCATTTGGCGCACGCCAAATAAGGATGAAGAGGGAGATAGCTCGAGGGATAGCAGAATAAGGTAATTGTGAGAGCTAGAAAGGGGAGGGACAAAGAAGAGTATGTATCTATAAGAATGAAGAGCCCGAGAAGAGGTAAGGGGAGAGAGAGAATATGAGATTTAGTTCATAGAGAGAGATGGAACTATGAGGGAAGCGAGATAAAGAAGGGAGAGGTGAGATGGGGGTTTCTATGTACACATTTGGCACTCTCCCTATTTGGCGCGCGCCAAATGTGGAATAGATACAAACTCCTATTTGTCCCTCCCCTCTCTAGCTCTCACAATTCCCTTATTCTCCTATCCCTCGAGCTATCTCCCTCTTCATCCTTACACCCATCTAATTCCCTCTCTCACCTCTTTCCCTCAGTTTTTTCCTCACTCCCTCCTCTCTCTAGGTCCTAAGGGGTCATAGGACACCATATGACCCCTTAGGACACAAAATGACCCCTAAGGACACCTAAGGGGTCATATGGTGTCCTAAGGGGTCATAAGACACCATATGACCTCTTAGGTTACCATAGGACCCATACCGACACCATATTTTGTCCTAAGTGGTCATAGGACACCATATGACCCCTTAGGACACCATACAACCCATAACAACACCATATGGTGTCTTAATGGGTCATAGGTCACCATATGACCCCTTAGGTGTCCTTAGGGGTCATATTGTGTCCTAAGGGGTTATATGGTGTCCTATGACCCTTTAGGACACCATACGACCCATAACGACACCATATTGTGTCCTAAGGGGTCATATGGTGTCCTAAAGGGTCATAGGAAACCATATGACCCCTTATGACACCATACGACCCATAACAACACCCTATTGTGTCCTAAGGGGTCATATGGTGTCCTAAGGGGTCATAGGAAACCATATGATCCCTTACGACACCATACGACCCATAACGACACCTAAGGGGTCATATGGCATCCTATGGCCTTATAGGACACCATATAACCCCTTAGGTGTCCATACGACCCATAACGACACCATATTGTGTCCTAACGGGTCATATGGTGTCCTAAGGGGTCATAGGACACCATATGACCCCTTAGAACACCATATGACCCATAACGACACCGTATTGTGTCCTAAGGGGTCATATGGTGTCCTAAGGTGTCATAAGACACCATATGACCCCTTAGGACACCATACGACCCATAACAACACCCTATTGTGTCCTAGGGGGTCATATGGTGTCCTAAGGGCCATAGGACACCGTATGACCCCTTACGACACCATACAACCCATAACGACACCTAAAGGGTCATATGGTGTCCTATGGCCCCATAGGACATCATATGACCCCTTAGGTGTCCATACGACCCATAAAAACACCATATTATGTCCTAAGGGGTCATATGGTGTCCTAAGGGGTCCTATCATAGGAAACCATATGACCCCTTAGGACACCATACGACCCATAATGACACCATATTGTGTCTTAAGGGGTCATATGGTGTCCTAAGGGGTCATAAGACACCATATGACCCCTTATGACACCATACGACCCATAACGACACCCTATTGTGTCTTAGGGGGTCATATGGTGTCCTAAGGGGTCATAGGACACCATATGACCCCTTACGACACCATACAACCCATAACAACACCTAAGGGGTCATATGGTGTCCTATGGCCCCATAGGACACCATATGACACCTTAGGTGTTTATACAACCCATAACGACACCATATTATGTCCTAAGGGGTCATAACACACCATATGACCCCTTAGGACACCATAGGACCCATAACGACACCCTATTGTGTCCTAGGGGGTCATATGGTGTCCTAAGGGGCCATAGGATACCATATGACCCCTTACGACACCATACCACCCATAACGACACCTAAGGGGTCATATGGTGTCCTATGGCCCCATAGGACACCATATGGCCCCTTAAGTGTCCATACGACCAATAACGACACCATTTTATGTCCTAAGGGGTCATATGGTGTCCTAAGGGGTCATAAGACACCATATGACCCCTTAGGACACCATATGACCCATAATGACACCCTATTGTGTCCTAGGGGTCATATGGTGTCCTAAGGGGTCATAGGACACCATATGACCTCTTAGATGTCCATACGACCCATAACGACACCATATTATGTCCTAAGGGGTCACATGGTGTCCTAAGGGGTCATAGGACACCATATGACCCCTTAGGACACCATACGACCCATAACGACACCATATTGTGTCCTAAGGGGTCATATGGTGTCCTAAGGGGTCATAAGACACCATATGACCCCTCAGGACACCATACGACCCATAACAACACCATATTGTGTCCTAAGGGGTCATATGGTGTCCTAAGGGGTCATAAGGCACCATATGACCCCTTAGGACACCATACGACCCATAACGACACTGTATTGTGTTCTAAGGGGTCAGAGGACACCATATGACCCCTTAGGACACCATACGACCCATAACGACATTGTATTGTGTCCTAGGGGTCATACGGTGTGCTAAGGGGCAATAGGACACCATATGACCCCTTACGACACCATACGACCCATAACGACACGTAAGGGGTCATATGGTGTCCTATGGCCCCATAGGACACCATATGACCCCTTAGGTGTCCATACGACCCATAACGACACCATATTATGTCCTAAGGGTCATATGGTGTCCTAAGGGGTCATAGGACACCATATGACCCCTTAGGACACCATACAACCCATAACCACACCATATTGTGTCCTAAGGGGTCATATGGTGTCATAAGGGGTTAGAGGACACCATATGACCCCTTAGGACACCATACGACCCATAACGACACCATATTGTGTCCTAGGGGGTCATATGGTGTCGTAAGGGGTCATAGGACACCATATGACCCCTTACAACCCATAACGACACCATATTGTGTCCTAAGGGGTCATATGGTGTCTTAAGGGGTCATAAGTCACCATATGACCCCTAGGACACTATACGACCCATAACGACACCTAAGGGGTCATATGGTGTCCTAAGACACCATATTATGTCCTAAGACACCATATTATGTCCTAAAGAGTCATATGGTTTAATTTTTATGGTTGTGGCTATCAAACTATAGGGTATAGAGTAGAAATTTATCAAAGGTTAAAAAATTTCAATGGAAGTCATTTGGCTAGCGCAAAATATGGCTAGTGGCACTAGCCAAATGAGCTGCACAAAAACAAGGTTATAGGGTATAGAGTAGAAATTTATCAAAGGTAAAAAATTTCAATGGAAGTCATTTGGCGCTAGCCAAATGAGCTGCACAAAAAAAAGGTTATAGGGTATACAGTTAGTGTTTAGTTTAAGGTAAAAAATTTCAATGGAAGTCATTTGGCGCTAGCCAAATGAGTTGCACTAAAAAACGGTTATATGGGACCCTTGACCCGTGATCCAAGCCCACATTCTCTCATTTTGTCTTCTTTCTGTGCATGATCAGACAAAAAAATGCTTTTTTCATGGGGTTGACATTTTATGCAAGGTTATTTTATACATTCCATTAGCTCTCCACCACCTTTTTTTCATTTGGCAATGTCAAAGAGGAAGAACATAGTTTTTTTTATCAAATTTGAATAATTGAGGTAATATTTTCTTGTTTTTAGAATTCAAATACTTATTAAGTGTTATTTTATTTAAATGTTAGAATAAAAGTGTGAGTCAAAATTGGTTATAATCCTATTAGATTTGCATTAGATTTAACAATGCATTTGAAGGAAGTTGCATAAGAAAATTATTTGTTTAGTGGTTTAAAACAAAATTTGCAATTTCATACATCCTTTTTAAGATCTTATGAAATAATTTAGAAAAGGAATACATGAAATAATTTCAATTTCATATATCCATTTTAACATATGCATAATCATCATCATGTCGAGGAAATGACCAAAAAATGTAACACCGGAAGAGTGTGAAGCTAAGAATGCAAAAAAAAGAGAAGGAATGAAGCAACATCGTGAACAAAGGAAATTGAATACCATAGAAGAAAAGGTGTCAATTGAAGAGGTGCTAATTGAAGAGGAACATGAAATATCCATCCAATCTAAGAGAGAGACAAAATTGGCCACACAAAGGCAACGGATGCAAAACCTTCATGCAATGAGACAATTGAATCCCAAGGTTGAGAGCATGTCTACCACAATTCAAGTTGAAGGCACCCCATCTCTTACATCTCAAGTTGAAGGCACACCATCTCTTATTGGCACACTGTTGGTGTCTACAACATCTCATATTGAATGCACTTCCTCTGTGACATTTGACGTTGCAAGTACTTCATGACTGACATCAAGTATTGGAGCTACACCATCTTATACACCTCAATTTCAAGGTATGTCATCATTTTCATCTCCGGTTGAAGTTATGCCACCTATCCCTAATGTTGTTGACATTCCTAATCTTGAGATAACTCAAAGTTTGAGAACACCTCCTAGAGTATTGCATAGAAAGCCTAAGTATTTGATTGATATTGATGCTAATGTTTTGAAACCAATGGTTGACAAGTTTCCGAAGCGTACTTGTCAAAGACATGCTAACCGGATATGGAAAATATTTTTTGAGCCTTTAAATGAGATAGGAAGATGTCAACTATTTGTTGAAATGATGAGAAATCTGAAATTTAGGCCTATAATGAAGATTCTTGGGCTAAGAACATCGATTGAATCAAGCGACAAATCTATTGTGAAGAATCTGATGAATACATATGATACTGTTGGTTCTAACTCATGCACAAAAGATAGTAATGCCACACGACGTGTCATTACATCAACAATTGTAAGCACTCAAACTAAGAAAGCTCGCCTCCTTAGAAAGACAAGTAAACAATTGAAGATAAGTAGACAAACTCTAATGAGAGCTTTGGGAAGGTGACAAAGAGTGGAGGATCCATATAACAATGAGTTGTTGGCATTTTCCGATAGATTACCACAAAAAGATAAAGCAATTGTTGAAGCCTTGAGATCCCTAATTGAAGATTTTTGGAAGAATAACACAAGGGTCTCTCCAAATCAAAGAGATGTTGTAAGAAGGAGGATTGGTAGTAAAATCCGTGATCCACATCCGAAACATTTTTTGGATATGACTCAAACACAATTTTTTGCCAAGTTTCAACGTATGTATCCTCAAATAAAAATTAGTCAAAGGTTCTTTGAAATGGTAAAGCCTTTTTATGTCAAAATAAATCATACACGCACAACTTGTTGCTGTAGAGTACATATTGAATTTTCTAACCATTGTGATGTTTATCAACGCATATGTATAGATTTTCATGCTAACAATGTTTTGCAGGAATGCAACATAAATGGTCCACCGACATCTTCAAGGGAATTCATATCTAGCATCTTATGTGAAAGAGTAGATGGTCAAGTATATTACAATAAGTGTTGCTTGGATGGCACATGTGTTGATTGTGGTGCATTGTGACATTTACAAATTTGTCAACATATGGATATTGGACAAGAAATTGGTAATGAATTAGTAGAATTTGAAAAATATAAGACAGTGGCCTACATGCTAAAAGATGGAAAAGAAGCAAAAAGATGTGAATTGGTTAGTGAGAAGATTTCAGTGTATCAGTTTATGGGCATCTTTCATGAGAATATAGTGTATGAGTATGCAAGGCATAACCATGAAGCTCGTTGGTTGGACTCACAATTTAAGCTATGCAAGGACACATTTCCACTTCATACAATCGTTTCAATTGTTGACTTTGCAGAGAACTACACACTACAACCACGGAACGAGGTGCAATCACAATATTACAACTCCACACAAGTTGCCATATTTGTGCATATAGCATTCATTCATGCACATGATAGTATGGAAGAGGATAGGAAGATATTGAGGGGTATCATTTTTACATCAGTGATGATCGCTCACACTCTACAGAGTTTGTGCAAGGTTGTTTTCAGATGTTCTACGATGATTTGGCTAGCCGAGGCATATCATTCCGTCAACATATCATATGGTCAGATAATTGTGCATCACAATTTAAGAACTCTCAGATGTTTTATTGGTTGAGTAGGATGCATAAGTTGACTGCTATTCAACATATGTGGAATTTCTCTGTGGCTGGGCATGGAAAAGGGGAGCATGATGGTGCAGGAGCATGTATTAAAAGAGCTTTAGCATGAGAAGAGTTAAAGTACAAAGGGAATGCAAACTTGAAAGATGCAAAATCAATTGTTCAATGGTGCAATGGTACAATTGGTCCAGGTAATCAGGGTAAGTCTTTAGTTCGTAGTTTTTTTTGGTTGGTAGATGATACTAACATTGCAAAATTAGAAGATTGTTGTACATTGACAGGATTGAGTGAGCTACACTCTTTCAAAAGCTCTAATGCAAGTTCATGGACTATCCATACGTGGCGGATGGCATGTTATTGTTCTTCATGTAGAGATGGTGCCTATAATGATTGTGAGTCAAAGGAGTGGGTGGACGAATGGTGTAGGAGACCTCTAATCCCACTTGAGACATACCGACCTCCGAGTGCACTACAACTCACACAAATGGAAGCATCAATTGACTTTGACCATGTGTCAGATTTAGTCCAACCAGGTAAATTATCCACGTGCAATTTTTTGTACTTTAATATTTTACCTTAGTTGTTTGCTAAATTCTTCTCACTTTATCATTGCAAGGCATGTTTATGCAGTAATTGCAGCTAAAGACAATGAAGAAGGAACAAATTATTACCTGTGTCGTTGTGTGGACGCAAAAAAGAAATTGGATCGCCCTATGGTAGATGGAGAAAATATTGAGTAGCCCATAGGATCGGTAGTTGTTGTTGGTACATGGCTTAGAAGGTACCTAGTGAAGAAGTCTAACTTGTGGTTGTTCGAGGACTTCGAGACACATAGGAAGATTCTTCATTATTCTAACCTTATTGTAGCTTCAAATGTTCATTTGATCAGATATGGGGGTAGACCACTAAACAAGAACCTATGGAAGGTTCGTGAGTCTGACCATGAGGCCATACTAGACATGATAAAGAGTAGAGCAGATCCAGATGGTTCATTGGATTAAATGTAAATGTAAAAAAATGTAATATCAATCTTATTTGGATATATGTACATGACTTGTATTTTTGACTACTTGGGGCATTGCAATATAAAAAATTATGTTTTTGTCTTGTTTTGTGTGATTTTATGTAAATAATGTCATTTTGGACCATTAGAGATCACATGGGATCATTTCGTGAAGTATACCATGCTAATATGGTAAAAGATGTAAAAATGCTCATTTGTTGTCAATCACTCAAAGTGTGAAAAATTATCAAAATTTGGGATGGTTTTTCTCGATGTTAGTGACATTTAAGAATGATCTGTCTGATCCTGCGGGGTCATGTTATGGCACTCTAAAAAAACCCCTCTCAGTTTGGGTAGACTCGGATTCAGTTGCTCGTGGTGACTCTTTCTCGGTTGCGACAAAAAGCGTCAGATGAGTTCAATGAAAAGTTGCACAATGCCCCATCTTTCAATCCGCTCATCGCGACACCGAACCGTAATCTCATACGTGTTGGGGTGGGTAGGTTTACGCTAGGAATGCCTTATTTTTGGTCTCCAACTCGCCTAATCGTTGCAGGCCACACCCTAGCAGCCAAATCGTCTAAGTGCTCAAATTGCTTAAAGTTGTCAATATTCGGCATCGTGTTTCTCCATGCTCGTTAATCATAAGAACGATCCGTCTAATCCTGCGGGGTCATGTTATGACACTATAAAAAAGTCTCTCTCTGTTTGGGTAGACTCGGATCCAGTTGCTCGTGGCGACTCTTTCTCGGTTGTGACAAAAAGCGTCAGATGAGTTCAATGAAAAGTTGCACAATGCCCCATCTTTCAATCCGCTCATCGTGGCACCGAATCATCAACTCGTACGCGTCAGGGTGGCTGGGCTTACGCTAGGAATGCCTTCTTTTTTCTCTCCAACTCGCCCGATCGATGCAGGCCACACCCTAGCAGCCAAATCGCCCAAGTGCTCAAATTGCTCAAAGTTGTCAGTATTTGGCATCATGTTTCTCCGTGCCCGTTAATTATAAGAATGATTCATCTAATTCTGCGGGGTCGTGTTATGGAAATCTAAAAAAGCCTCTCTCGGTTTGGGTAGACTCAGATCCAGTTGCTCATGGCGACTCTTTCTCGGTTGCAACAAAAAGCGTTAGATGAGTTCAATGAAAAGTTGCACAATGCCCCATCTTTCAATCCGCTCGTCGCGGCACCAAACCGTGAGCTTGTACGCGTCAGGGTGGCCGAGTTTACGCTAGGAATGCCTTCTTTTTTCTCTCCAACTCGCCCAATCATTGCGGGCCACACCCTAGCAGCCAAATCGCCCAAGTGCTCAAATTGCTCAAAGTTGTCAATATTTAGCATCGCGTTTCTCCATGCTCGTTAACCATAAGAATGATCCGTCTGATCTTGCGGGGTCATGTTGCGGCACCAAACCACCAGCTCATACGCGTCGGGGTGGCTTGTGTCTTGGATTACAAACACATATTTAGTTTCAAAGCTTAAGTAATAATAAACTTTGTGCAATTATTCATCTAATCATTTGTATTGCAATTATGGATAACCATGATAATTGATTTGCATTAACCAAAAAGATACAAATCCATGCAACATTGTATACTATTAAAACTATCAAATATATCCATTACAAACAAATAGGCTTGCCAAAAGCCATATGGACTTAAAATTTCACATATTCATAAAACAAAACATATGTTCAAAATTGCTATAAAGGCATACAACATGATATCCAATAAAGTCAAATAGAGGCTTGCCAAAAGCCATATGGACATAGAATGTCACATATTCGTAATACAAAACATATGTTCAAATTTGCCATATAGGCATACATCATGGTATCCAATAAAGTCAAATATGAGCTTGCCAAAAGCCATATGGCGATAGAATGTCGCATATTTGTAATACAAAACATATGTTCAAAACTGGCATATAGGCATACAACATAGGATTGTATTCTATTCATTTCCCTCTAGGGGAAGGAAACAGATCACGAGATATCTTTTCCTGTCGAGGGGATGGAGATGTATATGATGCAGGTGTCTTTCGAGTACGTCCACTCGACCTCCTCTCCAGACTTTTTTGTAACTCCACCTGATACAATGAAAAGAATGATGTTAGCAGATACAAAAATTGAATTTTAGAATGACATATAATAGAATAGTCACTTACCGCATACAAATAATCATGATGTTCATCCACAACAGGTGCACGTTCATGATCTGGAGTGACAAGCCCCTCCTGTAAGCATCACAATATAAATTAAACTAAATACAAGTATCGTTAAAATTTTCAATAACATATTATTAAGATAACAAATGTAATGCTAAATTTACTAAATTTACAAATATGTCTCATACTTCTATTAAAGCAGTTGAACTTACTAATGTTGCAACAACATCGTTCTCCATTGACGCGCAGACAGCAGGAGGAGTCTCTGAATTCAACATCTAAAAATTAAACAAATTATATTGATTAATCGCCAAAACTATCTATATATATTATTTAATAACAACATTAAAGATAAATTGTTTACCTGGGTGAAAGATTGTCGATGAAATACACTACGAGGTGTTGATGTTGAAGCTCTAGCATCAAATTATTTGACATCCAAAATCAGTAATTAGAAAATCATTCACATAAGGTTCAACTATCTACATATAATAATTATATTTTTTCACTCGTTGTATACCTATGGAGTCGACGAAGTAGTGAAAAAGGGTGCTGCAGGAATGTTGCTAGTATTGTGAACACTTTGACCTTGATTTTTTATCATAATAATTTACTAATTTAGATATATTCTCAAATTTACATATAAGATTTAATAAAAAGAATGAAATGAACTTGTAATGAAATTCACCTGGGTATCAATGCCAAATGTTTCGTTCAGCAAGGATTCTGTCATGACAATGTTCTCTGTAGCAAACTCCGCTCGTGCACATGCATTCTCAGAACTATTAGGATCATAAGTGCAAAGAGAACCACAAGATAGACAAAAATGAGCTGGAACTCGATGCCTAGAAGAATCAACATCATCACTCGCATCACCCTCTACTATAGGACTAGCATACTGTATAAGGGTCTGAGTGAGTGAGCTAATCGAGTCTAGAGTTTTGACCTCAATACTCTCCTTCACAATGGAAGGAATAATAACATGCTCCACCATAGGTCTGGCCAAGGGTCTTGGTGGGAGATTTGGATCACACTGTGCACCTTCTCTATCATGCGAGGAACCCCCACCTCTACCTTGGAAATCTAGAAAATCAAAATAGTTTGGGATCTCATTAAGGACAAACTCACAGTATAGTTTTCTCAAAAAGTATTGGGGTACCTCATGATAATTGCATGGGGGCTGAAAAAATACCATCCACCACCTATCCCAAAAATTGTTCTTAATCCCTTCATGATGACACCAATGAATAGGGAATCTTCTACATCCAGGGTGTAAAGGTTGATTCGTTCGAGGGTCCATAAAAAGAGCACACAAGTCAAATTTATTAATTTTCTTTTTCTTCACTGCCGCATATGATAATTTGTCAGCATAAAATTGCTTTTGTTCTTCCTTCTTACGGGACCAAAAATTTATTTGCCCACTCAGAGATTGTATGTGAGATAAAATAGATTGCAAAGAACTAGCAAGGTTTGTCCTATGGGAGTTTGTTCCAGTGGGATCTTTTAGCCTTGTGATTAAACCTTCAAGCTCTTTTTGGCTATTTTCTATTTGACCTGATAGGTTTTCTTGTGTACCTATGGGGTGTCTAGGGATTGTAGGAGGTTCTTGATGTGCTTCTTCTTCAATATGGTCTTCATGAGGAGCTGATTGATGTGGTTCTTCTTCAATATGGTCTTCATGAGGAGGTGATTGAGTGTTTTCAACATTTTCTTGTCTAATCTCATTTCCTGGTAATGAAAATAAATTTAAATCAATAAACCTAGTTTAATCTTCAAATTAATAATAAAAATGGCAATAAGAAAATAAAAATACATACCTCTTCAAGCTCTTCGATGGTGTGGCAGCATTTTGATGAGAGATGGACAACTTAATGCCCAATTTCAAGCTTTTACAAAGGGTGAGTGCAAGAAAATAGCACCCAAAAACACCAAAACGTGGGTTTGGAATGCAAAATGCATCCAAAATGTGGAGCAAGGTTTGTCTGAGGTTTGCAATGCACATAAGGCATGCGCCTTATGCGCTTTTTAATTTTTTTTTGAAGTGTGGCACGTTTTCGGTACCACAACTTCGTGCATATACCCCATATTAAAATATTACCTAATATACAATTGGTAAATAAAAATATGTATCTTCTAATGTAGTAATTGAACTATACTCTAACATATTAGATTACATATAGATTTTTGTTGACGCAGTCATTGAACCTCCTTATAGCATAGGTGCTAACATTTATGTGCAATATAAAAAGACAAAGAATGTCAATATTTGTGTTGATATCACTCAAAGCTACACTAGAATCTTTTTACACCACAACTTAGGAAGCATCTCAACATAAAAGATTACTACAACTATGACAAGTTATTATTGGTATTAGAGAGGTTATTTAAGCTTCTATACTCTCTCAAGTCCAAGTCTAGTAGCTATGAAAGCTTGCCAATGGTATTAGGAAGGGCTATTTAGTTTATAGTGTCATTTTATTCCAATGTGTAGGAATAAACAATAAACAAGAAAAAACTCATGTTAGGTTTATATGAAATAGTATAAGAATTTTGGGGATCACATTCTAAACAAAATTGAAGTTGTTACAAAATATCCTTTCAATTGATTATAACTAAATATGTTATGTAAATTTCTATGGAGAGCGGGAGCAGAAGGGGTTTCATGTGAAGGAGTTGCAGAAGATGGGGAAGACAGTGTTGCAGATGAGGATGATTTCCTCCCTCTCCTCCTTTCACCTTCCATGCTGCGAACTCTGTCTGATGGGGATCTTTGAGGCTCTTCTTTGTTGGAATGGTGGGTGGAGGAGTTTGGTGCAGAGGATGGAGTGGAGGCTATGACAATGATGGAGGTGTTTTGGGTGTTTGGGAAGATCTGGGACCCTGGCGGATCTCTTGTGGAGAGGCTCTTTTGTTGTTTTGTGTTCTCTCCTTTCCTCTGTGCTGAGGATTTTTTGCAGTTCTGGTTTTTTGAAGGAGCTTCTTTTGTTGGCTCTTCTTTGTTGGGAAGCTCTCCTATTGAGGTGGAAAGTTGTCTTTGGTGTGAACTTTTGAGAGGGGTTTCTTGGCTCTTGTTATTTTCCCCTCCTTCTCTGTTAGAGGTGACCATATTTTTTATGGAGGTGGACATTTGGTGGAGGGGAAAGGACTAGTTTCTTCTTTCTGTTGGAGAGCGTTGGTTGTTGTCTTTCTGAATCATTCTTCATCATGTAGAGGTGGAGTTCTTTCCTATTGAGGTGGAGAGATGGAATGTTGGGGATTTTTGACTTTTGGTGCTCCTCTTGGTGTTGGTTATGGCTGTCTGTTTCTTCTCTCAAAGGTGTCTCCTTGGGTGGGTCTGGGAGTTCTTTTTCCCAGACTCCTAGCTTGTCTCCTGGACTGGTTCCTTTTTGTTGTTTCTTGGTTTGGCCTTCTTCCTTCTGGTTTTTGGGGTCTTTGTTCCCCCTTTTTCTAGTTGTGGGTTCCTAGTTTATCCCACATGCAGGTCGGTTGCTAATAGTTTTAAAGGGCCCAGTCTGTCTTTTTGTTGTCTTTGGTTTCGTGTTCTGAGCTCTTCATTTAAGGTTGAAGGTGCCTGGCAAAACCCCTGGTTGCTGGTTTTGGGTTCCATTTTAAAACCCAGTTTGAAGGTTGAGAGAGCCTCTCAAAACCCCTACTGGTCAGATTCAAATCGCATGAATATTTGTTGTAATCTAGTGTTGTTAATGAAGGTTAGGGGTACCTTTCAAAACCCTGAAACTCGACTGAGGGTGCTTGTTATACCCTTGATAATTACTCTCTCGTGCTATAGTTTGGAATTGTAGCTTTGTTTGGTGTGGTGTGACTATGCTGGATGTTGGTGGTGTTAGTCATCTTTGCTGGATTTTGGCTGCGGTTTTTCATTATTTATTTCTTTTAGCAGCCTACTTTGTTGGGTTCTAGACCCCGATAAAATCTATTGGGTTTTGGGTCCCTCCAAAACCTGTTGTATGGGATTTTGGGTCCCCTCAAAACCTGTTTTTCCCCTAATAAAAAACTAAATATGTTATGTGAACATATTTCAAATACCATAGAAGATATCATATGTATTTTAAATTGTTTTCAAAATTTAAATTAAATAGAATCTTTGGAATTTTTTCTCATCATTATCTACAAAATAAAAATGAATTTCAAAAGATAATATTGTATACACATATAATAATATTTAAAGCACCACATTTTAAATATTATATGGTATATAAAAACTGATATTTAATAAAAGAATCTTTTAATGTAATAATCAAATTGTACTCTCTAATGACTCAGATATGATTTTCTATCTGTCTAATCATTGCACCTCTTTCGGGTGCATGTACTAGTTTTACAGCACAGCTTAGAAGCGTTTCAACATAAAAAATACTGCAGCTGTGGTAGGTTGTTAATGGTATCAGGATGGTTATTTAAGCTTCTACAACCTCTTAAGTCTAAGTGTAGTAACCGTAAAAGGTTTCCAATAGTATTAGGAAGGTTATTCAATGTATAGCACCATTTCAAATCCAAGTGTTGCAACTGTGATAGATTGCCAATAGTATTGGGGAGGTTATTTGACCTATAACACCCTCTCAAATTGAAGTGTTGCAGCTGTGACAGGTTCCCAATAGTACCAGGGAGGTTAGTTAACTTATCACATCCTTCCAAGTCCAATTGCTGCAGCTGTGACAGATTACCAATGGTATCAGGTAGGTTACTTAACCTATAACACCATTCCAAGTTCAAATATTGCAGCTTTGACAGGTTGCCAATGGTATTAGGGAGGCTACTTAATCTAGTACAGCCTCTCAAATTCAAGTGAACTAGCCCTGAGAGGTTGCCGATAGAATCAGGCAGATTTTCTAAGCTTTTACATTTTTCCATGTTCAAGTGCTGCAGCAGCTCTATATTAGGAAGTGAAAATAGGGAGGAGATAAAAAGGCAGTTGATATCTTTTAGTTGCATAATCTTCAATTCCCTATGGTTACCCACAAATCTGGAATGACATGGCTTCCTTACTGCATCAAAGATCTTCTTTATTGCCCCCTTCTTCCCAATGGCAGTGGGACAATGTTCCAACCGTAACCATATCAGGCTTGGAGGAAGCACGGGTAGAGTGTGTTCTTTCATGCCTTCGATGGGCACATTACGCAAATGAAGATAACGAAGGCCAGGTTTACACAGCGTTGTAAGCCTTTGTGGATTGCCTCCATTGAGCCGAAGGCGAGAGAAGTTGACGTTCGATATGGTATTTAAATGGGTAGCCTCCCATAGTCGGGTGCCCTCTTTTTCTTTTTCTGCAATTGTCCGCCCCATATCTCGCAAATGATCATGCATCTCAAAAATTCCTTTGTTGTCAATCTTTATCAATAACTTCATTGAAAGATTGGATAGAGCGGTGTCTACCATCCTGTACAATGATTTCCAGAAAACAATGGGACAAGCTTTTTGCTCGCCAATGAAAAAGCAAGCAATATCCACAAATATTTCCTTTTCCTCATCGCTAAGAGCACTATAACTGATTTTGAGTCTTTCTTGAATATCTGGGTTGAGAGTAATGTTGTGTAAAGCTTCTGTCCAGCAACCTATGTCATCCTGCTTATCATACAAGAATGATCCAATCACTTCTAAAGAAAGAGGATGCCCTTTACAAGCTTTAACTACTCTTTTTGATAGATCTTCGTAGTCGGGATTTGGAGATGCTCTGAGAAAAGCGTGCCAACTAAATAAGTGGAGACCATCATTTATATCCAATCCGACCATCTCGTGAATGCAGTCGGATGACATGCCAGCAACATTGAGAATGTGTTTGTCTCTCGAAGTTATTATAACTCTGCTGCCAGGGGCCAGCCAATCCCCAACTAAAGCATTCAATTGTATGACAGCATCCACATCATCTAAGCTAAGCAGAACACGCTTTCTTCTCAAACGTTCTCTGAATAAAAATATACCCTCATCAACACTATCTACTTCATCATCATATTTGCATAAATCTTTGAGGACTTTTTTCTGTAATTTTGTAGGTCCTGCAGCCTCTGCAGCAGTGTCTCGAACATTAATTATAAATGAAGCAGCTTCAAAATCACCATAGATTTTATTGTACACAGCCTTGGCAGCTGTGGTCTTGCCTATACCACCGATACCCCATATTCCAATTTTAAGCACATCATTCATTGAATTGAGATTTAATTTCTGAATTAGAGCATTCTTGACGCTATCCAATCTGACTGGATGCTTGGCAACCTCTAATGGCACTCTGTCCAATGTCATGATGAGGTCATTCACCACCATCTTTACCAATCGAGCTTCAAAGCTGCAATTGTCAGAGTAGGTCAATAGAACATTATATTCATCATTTTTTATATGTTTGTCATTATTTCTTATTCTACGTCAATCATTTTTAGAAGAATTTATTAGTTTCTAGGAAGACAGAAGAATTTATTAGTTCCTACAAAGGCAAATATTCCATTCATTCAATTGTAACTTTTAATTAATTTAACCAATCAGCATAGAAAATTAAAAATTTTAGACAATAATTGTATAGTTTATATTTATTCTTTATTTTAAATAATCTTAAAATATTACTTTTCTATGTTTCAATTGGTTAGAGCGAGTAGAAAATTCATTTTTAAAAAATAAATGACAACTTTATTCATTCATTCAAATAAGACATTATTAATGAAAACTGAAATGACTACAAATATAATAATAATAATGTATTGTTACTTACTGAATAAAATACACCTGTCCAAAAACTGACACATTACACTCCTATCATTTCATATGTACTAACCGAAATTTTAATATATTTATATTCAACATTTATGATTGTCCTACATGGGTAGATGAGTTGGCTTCAGCTGGGGCTTGCTCCCCATAGATCTTGGGTTCAACTCCCTTCTCGAATTTAATAGGGGATCCATCTCTCATGATATTCTAGACTTCACTTTTCCCAAATGAAATAGGCTCTTTGTTGACTTAGTGTTGGCTAATAATCTCATGTGGAAGATTTCATAATTAAATTATGAGGTTGGGGATGGAGTTTTTAAAATAGTTTCTTAAACATATTGAGAATAGACATATGATAGAGTTACAGATTGTTTTATTGGGTTTCATTTGTCTTGAGATATTTAAATTCTAATTTTTTAAGTAGAGGTTTCTTATACATTAGGTTTAACTAATCTTAGTTTTTATATTATTAATTTTTTAATTTGATAATTATTATTTAATTATTATTAAATTAATTTAAATTGACTTTTTTTTGTTAACATGCATACATTAAATTAGATAATAGTCTATATTAAATATTGTGAAATATTATTTTAAATTTTTTAGAAAAATTAAGAAAGCAATTATATAAATTTGTGTCATAAATACTGTCTAGTTATTGATAACTTCTGCATAATTTTGTATCCATACTTAAGTCTAGATGAGGATAAAGCATGTGTAAATTGTAGAAGAATGTATTTTGAGATACATGCAACTCATAGTTGGGATTAAACTAAGTTTGATTTAAAGATTAATTATGCTAATTCCTATTTAAGATTGGTCTCATTTTGGCAAAAAAAATAATATGATTAAATATGGCTAAGAAGTATAGTTTTTCTAAATGTGGTTCATGATTTCAATTTAGAGTTTGAAGCATTCATCAAACTAAAATAACTAATCTTTCGACAATGACAAAATATTTGGATCACTACTTACATCATCTAATCATCATTGATTCTAGAATTACATACAGCTATCATTTTATTTAATTAAAATACATGCTTCAATTTCAATTATCTATCCTATCTTGATTATCATATAATTCTTTTTATTTGTTTGTTTAATCTATATTTGTTTGTCTCCACATGGGATTAGGGTTTCATGAAGTCTTTAAGAAAATGGGATGTAAATGTCTACTTTAATGCTTGAATCTTGACTTTATTGCTGTTCCAAAGCTTGATAGAAGACTAATTATCTTCTCTTTTGCTTGAATTCTTGGATGAATGATTGAATGTAATTGTTTGATTGATTACATGTATCCGTGTTATCAAAATGAGAGGGGAAAGCCTCATTTTATACTTGCTTGTCGAAGAACATGCTGATTTTTTGACATGAGTCAACATGGGGCTGGTTTTCTCGCTCAAATTTAAAATGGCAAAAGGGGTTTAAAGGGGGGGCCATGGCGTGACACCATGGTCCTATTGAGGACCAAGCTGCCATGCCTTGGTCCTACCCTATTTTAGGCTAGGACAAGGTACCTGGTTGGTGCAAAAAATAAAATATGCAGTCATACTGGAGTGATATGAGCATAATCAGGTCTTGGTTAGGCCTGGGGTGCAAATGCTAAGGTGAAGACCCAAATGCAATCAAAATTATAAAGGGTGCAATTTTATGATGCTATAGTCGCAAGTTTGCTTTCATTTATGTGTTTTTTACCTCTTTGTCATGTATGCACTAAACAAATCTCTAAATGCACTACAATATTTGGTAAATGCATTATTTTGGGCTTTGAACGTGCTATTTGGCTAATTAAATATGTTGTAGGGTTTTGTAAATGCTCTACCCTATTCCCTATATGCACTAGACGTCTTGGATGCACTAAATTGTTGAGTGAAAGTATTGTTTTGTTCATTATATGTGTTGAACTGCTAGGTGAATGCGCTAAATCATTCTGTAGATGCAGTGTTTAATTTTGCAAATGCGCAAGACTGCCTTGTTTACTCTTTTGTTGTCTTTTTCTTAGTTTGGGTCAATTTATTTGACTCTGCATTTTGTACCAGAGGTTGTGTTTGGATTCCCTATGTTTTCCAAAATTGGTATTTTGATCAAAGATGGATTGTTAAATATTTTATGGCTCCAGTAAGATGAACTTGCCTTGTTGTGGAGGAATGCATTACTTATGGATAAACAAGAGGGATCATGTCTTTCTCCTAATTATTGATTATTTATGAGGCTCTTGATTATATTATGTGATTTGGGACTATGGCAGTTTGGTTATTGATTTAGATTTGAATACTTATATGTGGATCTTATTATGTGAATTTGAATTAACCTCCCTCCTTGTTGTTTTATTGATGTTGTTTACCCTAAGGTCTTGGAACATGGTTGGGGGGTGTGGGCTTTCATGTGATGGTTGAGGTCATTAGAGATAGGCTACTAAGAGGTTCCTTGTAAGGATGCTTGGGGTCTAGACTACTAGGAACACATTGAAATTTTTCTTGTTTTAAACAAGTGATAACGTTAATAATTTATTAGTCGGGTTGCCTAATATTATGGTCTTGGTGCCCCATCTCATAGTCCTAGAGTGGAGACTCGAGATGAGCTTGGGAAGGTTGTGGAGACAACAAAACCAAACTCCCTTGATTATCTCATAGGTTGAGATGGTTCCACATGTTTATCAAGGGTAATAGGTGGAGATCTTGTAGTTATTCCTTCTATGTGAGGATAAAATGTGATGACACTCTTCCCTACATGTGTCATTTTTCCTTATGTCATGCTTGTTGGTTAGTTTGTAGGAGTTCTATGCTTTTAGGTTAGCATTGTGTTGTATCTCGGTTTATTGTTCATGTGGTTACTTTTTAGTTGTGGTTATTGTTATGTTCACATCCTTTGGTTGTTAGGTGTCAGCCTAGGTCTAGAGTGTGTGTGGGACCTTTTGTCATTCTCTGTAGAACATGGTTGGTTCCATATTAGTTCCATATGGTCAGGTGGTTTGATGCCTTCTTCCATTGGGATGTTCTCTTCATTGGATGCTTGTGTGCATGGATTTGGATTCTTTATCTCTTTAGCATATTTGGACTCTTGAAGAGTTTTGTTGTGCACTCCATATGTTGATGGCATTATTATTGTAAAGTGGATATGAGATTCATATTTATAAATTGGAGACTATGTATCTTGATGTATACGATAATGTAATCTTGTAAGAAGGTGATTGGATATTCTTGTAGAATATTTCATGTAATGAGATGATCACCTTTAACAATATTGATTATGATATCTATTTGTAATGGAAGACATTCTCTTAACGTTCTCATCTCTTGGTTGTGGTTTATGCATTTGGTATTATGTTGAAAAGTATAATTATTCTTATTAATAGAAATGGATTGATAATGATACAATGATGTGATATTAAATGATGTAGATAATGATATTAGGAACATTTAAAATTGGTGCTTTTAAAAAGAATCTAAGGGGAATAAATGGCAATTCAATTATAATAGAATGTGTTCATGGTAATTAAATCATAATAGAATGTGTTCATGATAGTTTAATTATATGGATGATTTCTTATATTATAGGAAGTAGTAAATGTTAGGGAATGAAAGTAGATCCAATGAAGATACTAGAATGTGATGGAATTCTATGATGTTGAACTTGTATTCATGTACATAGAGATATGATAAGTAATAGCATTGAGATACCCTAGGGAATGTTACTTGATGAGATATTATTTATTTCCGCTTACGTATTATGCTCTTAAGATTATGCTTTAAGTTGATTATGCACGCATCTAGTAGATGATTGATTAATGCATAAGAGTATTTTAGCTATATGTGTTACATTAGTTTAATGTTTAATTTTTTTTTCTCTATTTGTTATTTAGTTGGTTAATTTATCTATGGTATTTTGGTGGACATTACATCTAGTATCAGAGCCCATGTCCATACATTGGGTACTTTCATTTCGTGTTGATCCCATTGTGCATAGTAGCATAGGAGTTTGAGGTTTCCTTGCTAGTTTACTTTTTTGTTTAGCAGTAGCCCTAGATTCTATCTTATAGGTGTTTTTTGTCTTTCTTAGACAAGATGCCCGCTAGAGGTAGAGGTCATGGGTGAGGTGTTTGCATAGGTACTTGATGGAATCCTCATCTCGAGGTTTATGAAGAGGGTCAACATGAGAAGGGGAAACATGACCAACAGGAGGAAGGAGCCTAGGGTGAGAATCAACAAGGTGGTGATGTATTTCCATAGTTGATCAATGTTCTTCAAGAGCTTATTGGTTGTTTAGGACCAAGATAGGAGTAGAATCAATAGGATGAGTCTCATCATTATGGATGTTTGGATAGGGTTGAGTATCGGGAGAAAAAGTGGGAGTATTTACCTTGGAGGAGATTTGATGCAGTACCTAATCAAGATGTGATCTTGGAAGTTCATATGAGAGATCTTCTTAGGTCTAGTTGTCCTACCTTTGATGGATCTAGAAGTGGGATGGAGGCAGAGATTTGGATTTTTTATTTGGGTAGGTGTTTTACTATGCATTTGTATAGCGGTAACACCAAGGCTAGGTGGGCTATCATGTATATTCCTGATTTTGCTTTCACTTGGTGGCATATGGCGGAGCAAAAGCTTCACTTGGCTATTGCAATAGTATCTTGGGAAATATTGAACAATTTTGAATGTATGTATTTCCTAAAGTTGTTTTTTGAATGAGGAGCAACACAAGGATATCAACAAAAGATGGTAGTGAGATAAAATAGGTGTAGAAGGAGAAGAACAAAAAAATGTTAAAACAATAGTAGCAAAGAAAGACTTCTTAGACACATGACCAAAATGATAGCTCAAGAATAGTATATATAAAAAATTTAAACATGTAGATCTGATGATAATGATCCATGTACAAACATCTTAAGATGATCAACACGTATTAAAAGAAAAATATAAATATAAATGTATTAAAGTCAATTTATTGATTCTTAAAAAAGGAATGTAACTGTGAATTAGTTCAAGGGTATCATCATCAATCAATTAGTAATTTTGATGTTATTTATAAAGATTTAAATTCAATATCAAAAGATTGCATGCTTGGAACACTAGAAAATACACCTTGATATTTAGTTGATGCAGATGTAGGAATAAATGTACAAAATACACTTAATCCTAATAGAATTCTTGAGAGAGATCAACAATTTCCAAATGAGTTTTCAACATGGTGTAGATAATTTGGCTTCACTAAGTATGTGCTGTAAAATCCTACCTTGGAATCTCAATCACTTGAGATCCCTATATGTACTAGATATCGACAAGAGAAACACGACAATACATTTTTAGAATCAAATAATATGAATCCTAGGTCACAACCACCAAAGCTTGCAAAATTGACATAAGTTTAAGAAATATTAATAACATGTGTCAAACCAATCCTAAAAGTGACAAATTTAATTGAAAGTATATATATATATATAAAGATCATACAATAAATTTTTAAAACACATAAATAAATTTTTTATTTTTTTTCCAAATCATATTTAGATATTTTCTAATGATTATTGTTGGGAGAAAGGATCAATATTGAAAAAATTACTTTACAGTCAATAGCAAGCAAGTATTTAAGGCACTAAAAAAAATAGAAAGCAAAAAGTGATATGTAGATAACGAGATTGATTAAAATGCTCTAAATGATCATCTAACAAACTGTGATAACAATATCTTCAACCAATTAAATTTTTTGTATGGCTTATTAGATTTTGATGTAATTAAAATTGTGATTTTAGGTCCACTTATAGAGATGGATGAAGTATATGTTGACCACTAATCATTGTTGGAGCAATGCTCCTTAGCGAGGATCACAACCTACCGAAACCTTCATGGAGAGAGTTAAATGTATCACCAAATGAGATGAAATATATTGAGTTGATATGAATTACAATGTACAATACCTCTCCTTATAAAGGAAAGAGTGGATTGTGAGAACCAATGAGGTGTGCGGGTAGGTAGGGAGTAGGTATTACCAAATATGCAGGTACAAATACTTATACGCTTAGGAAATATCAAATATAACTAATATCTACAGAAGTTAAACTTAAGTAGTTGTAAATATAATTAACTATTTACTCTAACACCCCCCTTAACTACAACTTAGCGAGAAGAATTATTATGCATATGATGATGGGTCCTACCAATTAGGCCATGTTAGGTGCCCATTTGCAAAGAAAGAGATCTCTTACAAATGGAGAAAAGGAGAAAATATCATGGAACAAAACTCCTCTCAAAAAAAAAGAGATAATGCAAATAAAGATAAGTGATAGGATGAGTGATGTATGGAAGACTCAACATCAATATGATCCTGCAAAATGAGATCCATCACAAAGATACAAATGATCTCCCTTGATAGAAAGAAAAGTGATCGAGACTATGCATCCCCCTCGTAATAAATAATCAGGTCTACAAAATTGTAAGTGTTTGAACATGATGACATCATGCATACAAACAACTTCTCTCCCATGGGAAGAAACAAACCCATGTAAAAATGTAGGAATTCCTCCCAATTTGAATAGTAAATAGTAGGAAGGTAAAGATGATGTCTTTGAGCTGCTCATGTCTCCTTGTCCATGTTGATCAAGTCAAATTCCAATCAAGGACATGTCCACTCATTGAAGAAGGTGACAACCTGGAGCTGATATGGAAACTGATATAGAACAAGCTCTAAAGACAAAATTGACAACTAGTTTAAGTTATGAAATAGATATGTACTCTATCAAATCTGAAAGACAAATTAGCTAGATTGACTTGATAAATGACGGAATCAATTAGATTAAGTTGTTCCACTATGAAAGAAAATCAGGCAGATGGACTCGATCAAGTGGATTTCCTTGCTCCACTGCTATGGAATAAATTGTTGATATGGAGCCCAGTTACTGAAAGAAGATTGGTTAGATAAAACCCTAGGACAAATTGGCCCTTCGTCACATACATGGCCATCTACTATGAATCCACTAAAGTTGCTCAAAATTGAAAAGAATTAGCCTAACAACAGTGACAAGGGGCGCTATGACGACAGGTGGCGCTAATAGGGGTGATGGGGTGGCAAGCGATAGGCCGCACCACGTTGAGATATAAGCCCATGTAAATCCATAAAACCCACACACTCAAACAAAGCCACCAATGCACTCGTAAAAGGTAGCACTGCTAGCATAAAGTTGACCAAATCAATGAATCTGGCCCAATAAAATATATGGTCGATAAATGATGTAAAACCACCAAGTAGTTACCAATAAAACCCACAGGTTGGTTTAGAACACCATGTGCAAAGGAACAACAATGGGTGCCAAAAGCGAAACCACGATACAAACCGATCCTCCATATAATATGGGCCTGCGAATAATTGTCGTTTCTTATTTGCCAATTTGCATTTGTAGTTGTCCTTTGGCATTCTCCACTTTTGGATTTGTAACTGCAACCAATTGTTTTTTATGTACACGGAAATACAATGATTTAGCACAAACTAAAAATTCAATAGAAAAAATGTCCGGCTCTGCAACGGGGTGATGGCCCTGGGCGGGAATTATTTTTTGAAAATTCCCGTAGGAATGGTGGCAGAGGACAAAGCAGTGGGCAGAACAGTGGGTGCTAGAGGTATGGCCTACAGGGGAAGAACAGGGGCATCTCAAAAAGGGAGGATCTTCTCAAACGGGCCCATAGACCACTTCAAAACAAATTCAGATTTTTGAACCCTAACTGTAAACCATTCACGTTGCCGAAAAAATTGAGCAAGAGGAAACATGAAATCTTTAATATATGTGAAGATGATAGGCTTTCAGACAAAGTTAGTCAGATTCATTCAAAAATAAGCCCTAGACATCAGGAAACTCATTAAAAAAATTTAAATGGGCTTTTCATTGATAGTCCTGAGGCTTTAAATAAGAGGCAAAGTTGTCTGACAACCCCTAATAATATTCCACTACAAAATAGTAATGGACATGGGGGACCGGGGGCCTAAAGGTCACAGGGGATCTTAGAGTGCTCACATTCCCAAACAACATTCCTTTGCGGAATTCGTGGAGGGGAAAATCTCGGTCTCCAAAGGCGAATCCCCCTAAATAGACCGATGGGCCTAGGGTTTGGGACCCTCTTTTAAGGTCTAGAGGTGGAAATTTTAACCTCCACATCTTAACCATTCCAAGAAAATTAGAGGCCGATGGGATGGGGAAGTCTTCAACTTAAACTTCAGCTCTCACAGAAATGGGCATTTTCATAGGCCGAGGCAGAATGTCAGGGGTTTTATTAAATATTGGAGAAAGAATCACTCATATAAGGTACAAGAAATACCTAACCTCACAAATTCTAAAATAAATGGATTGGAATACCAAACCGGAAGGAGAAAGGGAGAAGATCAGTCATCAAGGATTCCAGACCTGGCAGGAGGAAAGGTTTCTATTAAACTATCGGACCACCTCCTTGAGTCACAGAGCTCAGATCTACATGACAGGGCGATGATAGGTAAGTTTTGGGGATTTTCTCCCAAATCTAATGATTTATGCATATGGGCTAAAAAACACTGCGAGGGAGTGAAGGAAATATTTTTCATAAATCAGGGGTCTTAGTTTTTTATTATCATATTTTCTTCAAAGATGTGTAGATAAAAAATATGTGCCATTTTGGATAACCTTCCCTAGGATCCCATTAGAATATAGAGACTTAGATCTTATAGAGATCCTAGAAAACCATTTGGGGATCTTTGTAAACCGTGATTTAATTCCATTTGAAGACCCTCAACTTCTTTTAAGGGTTTGTTTACTGTTGGATCTCTCATAACCATTCCCTAAGGATCTTTTAATCATCTCGAAAGCAGGGGAATGGGACCAACAGATCATTCTTCAGGATCCAAAATTAATAGACTTGCATTCAGATTCCTTGGGTCACCTAGCCACACATTGCCAAGGATCTCTCTGCCAAGACATAAGAGTCTATGAAGACCACTCTTCTATCACGGATCAGTGTTCCAGAAACCCACCATATGCTAGAGCACTCATTTTAGAGACCTTGACATCAGAACCCGAAGGAGAAATAACAGATAATCTAAAAGTTGTGGAGGCATGTCCCTTTGATTCAACACTAAATAGCGAGGGAACAAATTTGGAGCCCTTAATGGAGGAAAATAAGGGAAAGTGCCCACTGAAGAAATTTTTTCAAAGAGACAAGCTAGTAAAGCAAAGAAAATGTAGCAGCATTCCCATTTGTAATCCTCTAGGGGAGGATGAGGCCCAAAGTAGTCAGAATCTAATTACTGAAACCATACAACTGGAGACATTTCTGAAGGAAAATCAGGAGAATTCCCCATTGGAAACAGAAAACCAGAAAGGTGGGGAAGTAATGTAGAAGGGAATTAGCAGCACTTCTATTTCCAACCCTTCAAGTGAGTTAGAGGCTGAAAATAGTCAGATTCTAAGAAAGGTAATAGACAGTTCTCAACCCTCGGTGAATACCTTTCAAATGGGAAATATAGTTGTGAGAAAGAGAGGGAAAATGGTGGAAATCACAACCTCTCTTGCTCAAAATTTCATTAACTCTTTTAGTATAAATACTGGAAGAAGAAAGATCACAGTGCCCCAAGCGTTATTTCATGGATTCAAAACCTTATCTCCTTTGACCACATCTTGGTGGATAAGCCATTTTCAGACTTGTACTACCCAATGTAATACCTTTGATCCCAATATCCCCTCTGAAAGAGAACAAGTTGTTTTTAAAACACTACAAATCTTCTTTTCTGAAGGGTAATCCAGATCATTTTGATCAATTTGTAATAAATCAACTACATAAAGCATGCTCTATATTTGTGGACGAGATCATAGACCAGCCAGGCAATATGGTTGTTATTGAGGACTTGATGGGTTTTTTCAAACATATAGTAGATTAGAAGTTTGGTACTCCTACAACACTAGCAATAGAAGGCTTTCTTGGAAGATCGTAGCAACAAAGCAGTGATATACTCAAAGATCAGAATGAGGAAGGAATTCATGATCTTCCTATAGTAGTATCCTCTACCAAACAAGATCTAAAAGAAGTCATGATGATCAAGCACAAAGGGAGAGTGGGGAGACCCCCAAAGAAGAAGAGACTAGCCAAAAAACCAAAGAGGAGGTCAAAGAAAGAATTCTCTATTAAGATTGGAATGTTAGGGGTATTAAAACCCCTAACAAAAGGTGCCTTATCATATCTCAAATAGAGAATTGTGGGGTCGATCTCTTTTTAATACAAGAAACTAAATTCTCATAAACCAGTGATGATCAACCTTTTAAAGGTTGGAAAAAGTGGAAGTATGTTGCTTCCCAATCCATTGGGGCCTCGGGTGGATTGGCCATATTATGGAAACCAAGTGTGGGAAGAGTAGATGTTATCTCAATCAAAGCAAACTTCATCCATGTCAAAGTAGTAGCTTCTTCAGTATCCTTTCATTTGATCTCAATCTATGGTCCAAATTCTTCAAAAGGGAAGAAAATAGTGTGGGACAAGCTTGCCCAAATCTGCCTCAATTTTTTAGAGGATCCGATTATATTTGGAGGTGATTTCAATGCTATGCTTTCCCCAAGCAATAAATCAGGGGGCACCATCACCCTCCCTAAGTCAATGCAAGATTTTAATGATCTTGTCTGCTCCAATGCTCTCATATATTGTGTGCCATCCAATGGCTCCTTCACCTAGTCAAACAGAAGACAAGGTCTTTCTCATATCATAGAGTGCTTAGATAGGTTTTTTGTGAATCCTATTTGGAACGCTTCATTTAGTCCTCTAGCTTCCAAAATCCTGCCTCTATCAGGTTTTGATCACTTTTCACTTCAACTGGACATTCCCTTGCTCACCAACACAAATAAGGGATCTTCTTTTGTCAAATTCCAATAGATGTGGTTTAGAGATAATTCATTTCTTCCACAGTTGCAGAAATGGTGGTTGATTGCTCCATTTACCCTGGGCTCTAGGATGTTTCAGTTTTGTAAAAAGATTCAGTGGATAAAAGCTAGAATCAAAGAATGGAATACAATAGTTTTAAAGAATATCTTTCACTCTAAGGTTCAACTGGAAGATAGTATCAAACTTATAAATGAAGACATTATTCAAAACGACATAAACGAAGAGTCTTGCAAACAACAAAATTCCCTGAACCTAAAATTACAATTGGATTTGAAAAGAGAAGAACTCTTTTGGAAACAAAAATCTAGGGAGACATGGTTGCAATTAGGGGATAGGAACACAAAATTCTTCCATGCTTCGGTTAAAATGAAGAGAGAAAGAAGCCAAATTTCACAAATTAGAAATGAGGTAGGGGAAATTCTTTTGGATAATAAGAAAATTCAAGATGAAGCAATTAATTTTTTCTCTTCCCTTTTCTCAAATTCAATGGTTGAGAATGAAGATATTAGAAGGAAAACTCAGGACATTCTTCTCCACATACCATGCTTAATCACACATCAGGAAAAAATATCACTGTTGAAACCCTTTTCTTTGGAGGAAGTTAAGAATGCAGTTTTCTCCATGCATCCGGATAAAGCCTCGGGACCGGATGGGTTCCCTGCCCTTTTTTTTCAAAAGTGCTAGAATTTCTTGGGATCGGATGTTTGGAAGATGGTGGAAGAGTCTGGGAAACATGGCAAAATTTTGAAACAATTCAACACTACTCTCATTGTTCTAAATCCCAAGTTGTCTAATCCACAATCCTTTGCAGACTTTAGACCAATCTCTCTATGCGACATAGTCTACAAAATTATAACTAAGGCCATCTCTATCAGCTTGGCTCCATTGATTCCTACAATCATATCCAAGCAATAAGGGGGTTTTGTGCCAGGTAGAGAAACAACAGAAGAACCTTTGGTAGTGCATGAGACCATGCATTCAATAATGGTGCATAAGATAGAAGCAATTATGGTTAAGCTCGATATGTTGAAAGCATATGATAGGGTCAATTGGGTTTTTTTGCATTGAATCCTTCTCAAGTTTGGTTTTTCCAATTTATGGTACAAATGGGTTCTTTCCTATCTATCAGGGGCAAAATTTTCAGTCTTGGTAAATGGTAGCCTAGTGGGTTTCTTTTCGTCCTCCCAAGGAGTCAGACAAGGTGATCCTTTGTCCCCATCTCTTTTCATCATCATGGTAGAGGCCCTTAGTAGATTGATCTTAGCCTATCACCTGGGGTTTGTCCATATGGAAAGGAATTCAAATCCCTCAAACTCAAATTATCCTCACAAATCAATTATTTACTGATGATACTATCTTGTTTGGGGAAGCCTCGGTGAGGAAAGCTAAGGTAATTAAAAGAGCCCTTAAATTATACAGTGAAGTTTCTGGGCAAACCAAAAAATTTATATTTCATTGCTCACCGATTGTGTCAAAAAGCTTGATAAATATATTTAGTTTCAAGCAAGTGAATTTACCATGCAAGTATCTAGGAGTTACGCTCTTCTCATGAGCGATAAAAGGATGCCATTGGGACTCCATAGTCTTGTCGATAAAAAATAAGGTAACCTCTTGGAAGAACAATTGGTTATCACTGGCTGGGAGAATCTTGCTGATCAAATCTGTATTGGCAACAATTCCAAACTACATTATGTTTGTCCTCCCCATGCCATTCAAGATCCAAAAGCAACTTAAATCTCTCCTCAAGAAGTTTCTATGGAAGGGCAGCAAAGATTCCAAAGATAAAATACACTTACTGGCCTGGGAAAAATTTTGTTTCCCAAAAGTGTTTGGGGGGCCAGGAATACCTAATTTCAAAGATAGGAACATTTCTCTAGGGGCTAAACTTGTGTGGAAATTGTATTCGGACTCTACGTCTTTTAGGGATGCAATTATTAGAGGCAACTATCTTGATTTAGAAGATCCAAAAAGAATTTTCACGGTCTTGGATCCTCCAAAAGGGTTAAAGATGTGGAATTTCCTAATTAAATGCAGAGAGAGCCTGTTGCATAATCTAACTTAGATTGTGCATGATGGGAGGTCAATTATATTTTGGGAGGACTCATGGAACAACTATCCGCCCTTAGTTAGTATTCCAAATCTGGATGTCATCAAGGAAGTTTTACAGGCCTCATGGGGACACTTTGTAAGCAATTACTTTCACCCGTTATGGTTAATAGCTTTTGGGAAGCAAAATGGAAAGACTTGGATAATATACCTACCCCTCCTCAACAAAAATAGGTGCTTATGATGGAATTAAGAAACAGGTTAATTTTTTACAAAGGGAAACGAGACAAACTGATTTGGCTTCCTTCTAAGTCAGGGATTTATTCAGTAAAGGGGGGCTTTAAACAATTGACATCTCAGGGAAAGATAATCCACCCAGAAAGTTCTTATTTTGTTGGAAGGGATGCGGATTACAAAAGGCATGATCCTTTGCCTGGTTGGCCCTAAAGGGTAGAATCCTAACTAGTGACAGGTTATCTCTACTTAAGATTGTGCAACCCTTTGATTGTGTGTTGTGTAATAAATCCATTGAAACAACGAATCACCTTCTTTTAGAATGCATAGTGGCACAAGATTGTTGGAAGTGGCTACTAAACAAACTTCAATGGAATTCCCCATTACAAGCTACTTTATCAGAAGTATTTGAATCATGGCCAAAGCTCTTTGCAAACTCTTTTTTTGCAGTTATCTGGGATATGGCTCCTACCATTCTCATATGAAACATTTGGTGGGAAAGGAATAGGTGCATATTTAGGAAGGAATTTTATAGTGTGCAGAATATGCTTACCAAATTAGAATTATCAATTTTAGAATCTGTTAATGCTCACACAACTAAATTTAAGAAGTTGGACTCTCCTTTCACCTCATGGGATAACGACCTACTGATAGGTTGGAAACTCCTACAAATCCCATTTAAAGGAAGTTTGATGGTAAATGCCCATAAGAAAATCAATAGAAAATGAATTAGATGGAGATCTCCTTCGAAGCATTTTGTGAAACTAAATTTTGATGGAGCTGTGAGGGGTAATCCTAGAGTGTTTGGAATTGGAAGTGTTCTCAGGGATCATTCAGGCCAAGTTTTGAGACAAGGTTTTGCAAAATTTCCAGATGGCACAAATAACATAGCAGAGGTTAGAGCCTTACTATTTGGGATTAACTTAACCATTAAGGAGTAGGTTGAATTCTTAGAGATTGGAGGGGATTCCTTGAACATCATATCAGCCTTAAAAAATTTCCAAGCTCCCAATTGGAAAATAGATTACATTATTCAAGAAGCTAGAGAGAAGATTTCAAGTTTTCAAGGATATATCATTTCCCATTGTTATAAGGAAGCAAATAAGTTAGCAGACCTATTAGCTAATATGAGATGTGACTCAAATGAGGAAGGTTTTTTCCTTTCTCCCAGGTAGGTTCATGAAGACAAATGCCCTAGTGAACAACTGTCTTTGGATGAAATGCCTGGTCTCACTCAAATTGTTTGATCTAATGTTGTTTTGTTGTGGGTGCGGGGCTCCTCATTCTTCATAGCATCAGAGTATTTTTGAATCTCTCCCATTGCCCCACTATATATCCATTTGAGGTTTAATTTTAGCTGGTCTCTCTTCAAGATTCATCTCGTGGCTTGTGCAGTGGAAAGATCCTCGAGCCATGGTTAGCCATGTCACTGCTGACTGTCCTGCGAGGATGCTTCCATCATAGCAAGGATTTTATGTGGAGCAGATGGGGGTCATCATTTCTGCATTCTTTCAAGTGGCATGTAGTTTGGGATGAGATTAGCCTGGCGCCATTGGATTTTCTCATGCTCTAGGTACCTTTTCAAATATCTTCACACATGGGGGAAGGAGGAGTATCCTTTGGCTTGGGATAGTTGGAGGTACTTCAAGCATATGGATCTGTAAGGCAAGCCAAATGTTCGCTCTCTATTGCATCCTCAATCCTTTCATTCCTACGGAGGATCCCAACTTGAGGAAATATCAGGGCTCCCACATATCTGCAAGATAGCATATCATCTCTTACAATACATGTGATTATTTAAGGTTATTGAGGAGGTCTTGCGTGGAAGCTCAAGGACAAGGAATGAATGCAACTGTGATGGTTTACACGAGCTACATTGAATCCTTCGCATCATTTCCCCATAGGTTTCTCTATTTATTGGCCAGTGGTAGCATGCTTCTTCAGAATTGTCGGTTTGTTTTTAGCTTGACCAAATTCTTGCTTTCCTTGCTGATTGAGCTCATGCAACAGTTATGGCCCTTCGAATTTATTTGGAGGGACGTCGTCTTGGCCAGAGACATAATGCTTTAGCTCATCCTCTGAGACAAGTAGACTCCTTCGCAATCTCGTGTGAAATTTGTCAGTGGGCGATGAGGACTATTCTTGGGGAGGAATTGATTGCAGCCAACTCAATGGCCTCTCCAAACCTGGTGGCTTCCAAATTGGAATCTATGGTGATAGACCTCACATATTCTCAAGACTATACAAAGATGGTGGTGGGGGCTTTTGTTCATCCTGCACTATTTTCTTAGGAGGATTTGTACCTGTAGTTGGAGAAGTATGATTTGTTTACTAGAGAGGTGTGGTGGGGAAGTTTTTTAAATAAAGATCTCTTTGTTTTTGACTTAGTGCCAAGATCTATTTTCCTCTTCTTCATCTATGGCTTGGGATACACATCTCCTCACACTTTTCTACACTGGGTTCAACAATTTGTAGTTCAAATCGGGGAGCCATTGGCTTCAATTGTAATGGCTAAATTGAGGGTTGTGTGGCAAATCTGTGATCATGCTCTGGTTGATCTTCACGGGTATCCCTCATCTTTCCCAACTCCAATGGAGGCCACTTCATCTCAAGAATCAAGAATTAGAATATGATATTTCTCCAGCTGGGGTGGCAGGTTAAAGGTGGTAGAATTTGGGTTGATCTGAGCATGGCATTTTCAAACATGTAGTCTCTTTGTCCTTTTTTAATAATCTCGCTTCATCAATTGTATGTATTTAGTTTTGCTTTTGTCCATATCGGGAAAGGGTTTGTCTCTCTCAGTCTCCGTCTAGGGCTTTTTTCAAATCACCCCATGTCTACTTTTGGGGGGCCTCTCTTTCAAAATTGTATCTATTAGGGGGGTGGAGATAGTGTCATTTTCTTTTATCTAAGTATATGTAAATCTCCAATTATTATTAATATATTATAGGCCATGGCCTTTTGCTAAAAAATAAATAAAATTGTGGAGATAAAATATAGATTGACAATCTACTATTTCCAATGTAGAATATAAGGGACCTCTAATTGAAATATTTTATAGAAAGGAAATATATATTTTGAGTTAATATTCAAAACTACCATTTTATGATATATTATTATGTGAATATTAATTATTGAAAATATGGAAATAAGAAAGTATGTTTCTTGGATTTGTGTTTTCAATTATTAAGTATTTTTTATTTAATACAAATAATTTAAGTAGGTACTCATCTTAGATGGAGAAAATGGATCATGGTTATGTGTGACTTGAACTATTAGTTAGGTCATGTATATCAATTTTAGGATTTTTCATAAATGATTCATAATATAATTTATCTCTATACCCATATTCTTTCCAAAAATAAGAAATTATAATCTAAGTAAAAGGTAAGCACTTTTTTGTGTTCAAGGAGAGTTATTTATATGATCACATCTAAAATAGATTGGACATGAGATCCAAGAAATAGGAATAACATTAATAAGTAACAACAATGCCTATTGCATCCAAAAAGTATTTTGAACGCATTGCAATGTCACCACCTGTTGTTGCCCTAAGGTCGACTACTGCTGCCATCCAACCTCCTATTCGACCGGCTACTACTATTGTCCAGCCTCCTCTTGGCCCGACTGCTACATCCCCTGGCGAGGATGTTGTGTGTGCTACGAATGGGGGCTCTACGGAGGTTTTTGTTTGTGCCTTGGTGGGGGGTCCGAGGGGTTCTCCGCCTCTCGCTTCAGCTACTCGACTTCAGTCTTCCCTTCGGGCCTTACCCTCTTTGGGGGTGAGTGTTGGGTCTGCTCCACCTCCTGGGGCTACCCTTGCTAGTGTGAAGCTGAAGGTTGCTCCTGTGGTTGATCCTTGCAGGCCCAAGATCGATCATGTACCTGTTGTTTATATGAAGGATGGTGATCTGGTGCATCCGATGCCCTCTGCTATAGATCGGGTTTCCCGTGGCTTGGGGCTTATGGCTGTTACCATGTGCAAACCCTTGGCTTTCAGGGTGTCTACTGATACTAAAAAGGAGATCATCCACAATTCCTCTATGTTTGAGTCTCATGGTCTGATTTGTAGTTCTCGGGGCTTTTGGCCAAGCCTTCCTCAGCTGCACACTTGGATTTCCCAAAGCTGAGAACCAATCTTAAAGGGTTCAGTTAACATTTTTCCTTCAGTCAAAGGTTTTTTCATTGCTAAATTTGAACATGCAGAGGATAGATCAAAATTTTTATGTATTAATCCTTTCAGCTAGGAGGACCAATTTGTTTTGATGGTTAAACCATGGTTCTCGGGTTTTAACCCATCTACTGATTCATTTAATGAGATTCCTATCTGGGTTAGGCTCCCTAACCTTCCCCTTCATCTATGGACGAACTCTCCACTAGAGGAAGTGGGGGAGGCTTTAGGCAAATTCCTAATGATTGATAAGGATTCTTACCAAATTTATCATTCTATTTATGCTTAGATTTTGGTTAACATTGATGTTTCTAAAGGGCTTCCAGCTGAGATAGAGATTGAATCTTCCTTGGGATCTTGGGTCCAACCGCTCAACTTTGAGGGTATCCCCTTTAGATGTGGAAAGTGATTCCAGACTAGACATGTGAAACAGATAAAAAGAAAAAAATATCCGCTTCTTGGTGGAAGGGTGCCTCCTCTGAACAGTATTTTGTTAAAAAGAAAAGCTTCTCCTAGGTGGTTGGGAAGGTTCCTCAGGCCGATGGTATTGCGCCTCTAGCTGTTGCCTCTACTACTAGTGTAGCTTTGCCTCAGGAGTGTGTGGATGCTTGCGATGGAATCTTGATTGATCATTTGAAGAATGCTGGATCTTCTTCTTTGGTGGATGACCTTCCCACTTCCTAGATCGCTACTGGACCTTTGTCTGATTCTCTGATTTCTGCTATCCACGCCTCTCTGAATGTTGGCTCTGTTCCTCCTGGTGATGGGAGGTCCTTTCTTCTGGACCCATCCTCTTGGCAAAATGTTGCTGCTAGGGTTGAGGAGGGATGGATTACTATTAAAAGTAAAAAATCTAAATCGTCCCAGTCCTCTTTTGATATGACCCTTCGATCCCACAAGGGTAGGTCAAATTCTTGATCCATCTTGGTTGGGTTGGGGTTGTTGGTCTTTTGTAGCCTACTAGTTTTTGTTGGGGGTCCTTCTTGTGTTGTACCCCATCTTTTGTTTGGCTGTGCCGAGTCTCTTTTGTGTTATGATTCTTTGAGTGGACTTTCAAGCTTATCTTTCGGTTCGGGTTGCAGGTCCTTCCAAAACTTGTCTTGTAAAGGGTTTCAGGTCCCTTCAAAACTTATTTTCCTTAATAAAAAACATTAATAAGTAAAACATATTACTTAAATTATCCTTTCCTTTTCAAAGTATGAAATATCTACATTTCCCTTGTATTTCAATAGGGTAAACAATCAATAAGTAAAACTTGTTTTACTTAAATTATCCTTTCCTTTTCAAAGTATGAAATATATGCATTCCCTTGTATTTCAATAGGGTAAACTATCAAAGTAGGGTAAGGGTTCTAAATAAGGAAAAAATACTAGATCAATTACAATTCAACACCTTGTATGCAAAAAAACTTTGGGGTTTGACATACACACACACATGCATAGACACACACACGTGCGCGCGCGCACACACACACACACACACATAAAGATCTTAGTTGTACTTATTATGTCTATATTTCATAATTAATCATTTTTTTAATAATTATTGCTTAAGCTAGAGTATCAAAATTGACATGTTTGATTCTTGCAGGGGGTAGATTCACTCATAATAATATAATAAGAAGGAATCCTAACTTGAATGATCCTGCATTAAGTGTTAAATTAGCTATGTCCATGGAGCATAATTATTATGATAAGCCCACTTGGCCTAATGGTCTCTTATATATTTTCTAGAGCTTATTTTGGGTACTATTGGATGTACCATAGGTTTAGCATTTCTAGAACCATCAATGATTGGTGAACCAAAAAATCCATTTATAATTCTTTTGGAAATATTACTTGAATGCTATTTTTCCTTGTATTTCAAATGTTTTGTACAATGCCTAATAAATTATTAGGTTTCCTTTTAATGACTTTGATACATGGAGGACTACTTTCTTGGATATGGTAATTTAAAAATCCATTTCATAATTAGTAGCTACAATATTATTTTTAATCAATATCACAGAAACTCTTTGGTTAGGTATTGGGGCAATATTGCCTATTAATGAATCTTTAACTATATGTCTTTTCCAATTTGATATTAATTTTAAGATATCTTAATATATGAGATAAGGGAAATATTTTGTTTGTAAATTTAGGGAGTAGTTTCTTTAAGACAAATGATCTTCCCCTACATATATATTTTTTAATTAGATTTTTTCTAAAATTTTTATATAATGGTCGAAGGTTTATTCCAATTACTGTCTAGAATTCAAAAGATATATTGGAGCATAAGAAACATTTCACATGTTGGAACTTTTTATAGTAGAGAGCAATAAGTTTTGTTTGATTTTGAATCTTTCATGTGAGGTATTCAAACTAGTTTCTATGAAGAACATAGATATTTGATTGATGGAGACAAGATTAATCCGTATTAATATCAATGAATCAATAAAATAGAATAACTAGATTCCATACAATAAATTCAATGAATTGATATGCATAGGAGACCCCTTGGATATATAGCCAAGGTATGAACATATGAGTGTATAAGATTATGACAAGTGTCATAATCTTATGACATGAGACAAAAAATGACAACCTATCATCCCACTTAAAGTGAAAAAGTGATCACATGAAAACATCACTAAAGGTGAATCACCCACCAAAGGTTGAAAAGTGCAACCATGAAAGGTGGATATGATGATGTGATAACGACACTAAAGATAGAGACACGTGGAAATGATAACATAATAATGCCACCTAAAGTGGAGATGCTCCAACTATTCCTAGATGTAGTTCCCTACTTAAGCTTAAGTAACATGTAATTAGGACCTAAGTGAAAAATAACCAAGGTAAAACACCTTAATTACATCAATTGCACACCAACTGATGTAACTAAATCATATTTATATAATCCAAGGTGAAAAGGGGATTGCAAATCAGATGCAAGGAGTATGGTAATGAATGTAAGAGTATTGCCAAGGTTTGCATTGATCCCTCCTCATTGATCATATAAATGGGTTATTTTTATGGTCTAGGTTATTATTTTAGAAGTCATTTTATAATATAGAAATAAATATTCAACTTGATAATCATTTAATTGAATCAAAACGGGATTCATTCAATTATAATCAGATCAACATGTTGAGTGAACATCTCACCCAAACTATGTTGATAATCATAATATTTTGAAAGAAAATATAATGGTCTTAGTTAACAAAACACAATAAAAGATGAATGAGAAATCAAATTTAGAATTAAATGTGGCCAAATTATAGAATAATTGAAACACATACTTTGGGTAAAAGAGATATGATTAGGTCAAAAATTGATGAATTAGAAAGTACTAACAATAGATTGCAAGCAATAAGTGTTGAGTGGATTATGACATTCTCAAGATACTTTTTGGATGGAAGATATAGCGAAGACATTGAGTTTGTGAGAAAAATGTATAGTTGTAATTTTTTTAATGCATTGGTTTTATTTTGGTTTTTATGCATATAATCATAATATATTTTTTTGATATGCATAGAAAGTTGGTGTTTACCAAGATCTACTAGTAGAAACCAAACAACAAATCATTAACACACAATTTTAGTCTAATTGATAACCAAATAATTAACTAAAATTTAAATAATAGGCTTGCATATATAGGCAAACAAGTAAAGTGAGAAGGTGGAGAACAACTATTGACTACACCTACATAGGTGTGATGCTTGTGAGAAAAGTGACATGTTCTCACGCAAGTGGCAAGCCAAGATGCAATAGGTTTCTCCAAAAGGAAGTACACATGTCTCAACTAGATTAAGTGAGACAAAAGACTAAAATGCCTAAGTAAACTTAAGCTTATGTGTGAATAGGTCAGTCTAGAAAGTGCTAATAACTAACTAGTTACATAATGACACTATTTACACTAACATAGAATCCTTCTTGAGTGTATTTTTAAGATGCTTCTTTGGCATAATAAAAAATATAATGATAAATAAATATAAAAATAAACAAATAAATAAATATTTTTATTTTGCTTTCTCATTGATAATATATTATATAGTAATTAATTTTTATTTAATAGAAAATTTATTATTTTTGAATATATAATGAAATTAAAATTTTTAAAATATATAGTAATATTTACAAATAGAATTACAAAAAAATAAATATGAAAGTACATCACAGATACTATGTCCCACTTTTTGGACATCTTGATTTTGTCTAAAATCACATATTTTTTAGAAAATATAACGATTTAAACCTTGAGAGGTTCCATTTAAAGAATTATATCAAATGACCTTATATAAAACCCCTCTACTTTTAAAACATACCTATAATGAAATCTCCTTTACACTTATCCAAATGTTGACAAAAAGTTGCTTTTATTTTGCCTTTTCAGGAGATCAAATGAATTCATTTAGAAGTTATATTCTATAAACATGTAGCTCTTATTATAAGCTAGCCATAAAGTATAATTTTGAATATATTTATTTTTTATTATTGTGAATGTAGATTTTTCACCAAACATTAAGGTTTTTATTTCACACATGTAGAAAAATAAGAAAATAGAGAAAAAAATCTTAAAAATATTTGTTCCCTAAATATTTATGTCCTCAATTCAATAAAAAAGGAGTTAGTTCAAATCCATAAAAAAAATTATGTGATAAGACATACACCTCTATCATTATACCAACTTAAAAAAATAGTTAGTAGAAATATATACAACACAAAATAGTTAGTTTAGCTGCTATAGGTGTCAGAAAGTGAATATTTAATGAAAAAGGTTGATTAAAAAATAGTTAGTAAAAATATATACAACACAAAATAGTTAGTTTAGCTGCTATAGGTGTCAGAAAGTGAATATTTAATGAAAAATGTTGATTTCACTATCTTGATTTGGCCAAAAGTGGGACACATTATTGTGGCTTGACCCATGAAGGCTAATATTCTCGATATGCATGCACCTCTCTCACCAATGAAATGAACCAAAGGACCCAAATGCCCCTAACGATCACCAAACTATCCATAGGATGCTCTCCATCCCACCTGTAGGACCCCCCTCTATTGAATTAGAGGGGCCCATGTGGGTGGGAATTATAGCCATAAAAATATAATTTACTATATTTTTCAAAGTACAAAAACAAAGAGAATTATGAAAAAAAGAATTGCAACTTTTCCAAAAGCAAAATTAAATGTTACAAAAATAAAATATTTCTTCAAATAAAAATCAAGTAAATAATGTAAATAAGTTGAAATTATTTTTAGCTAAAACTTAAAATTTATGTGTATATGTAATAAAATTAGTCTAATCTATCTTTAGAGAAATCTATGAAGGATACTAAGAGAAATATTATATAATATACCAGTAACAAGTTGCAATTGTCAAATATGATTTTGCCAAACTCAACTTCAACTATGTTTCTAGGGATCTAGCTATTGAATTCAAAATTAATATTTAAAGGCTCTTTTTTTTTTTGCGGGGGGGGTGGGTAAGTATTGGGATTTTTTAGGCTGGCCCAAGTCTAGGGGAGGGCACAAGGGGGACCTTCTCCCTCTCAATATATTCAACTAAGAATCCACTTATTCAAATTAAATCAGCTTAGAAGCCACAATGGAAACCCAAGAACCACCACTTTAAATTCCAACACCAGATGTCACTTTGGGGATTCGAACATGGATCTCCATCTTGAGAACCTTATAATATGGCCTTTTTCCATTATAACACATCCCCATTGACAATATTTAAAGGCTCTTTACTAGAAAATTATGTTCTCATAATATCTAACTTGGCAAATATTTATTCTAAAGAATAAACACAACTTCAACTATGCTAATCATAATTATGGTCAATGTGTATCAATATTGGGGTAAAGCTTGACCCTAACAATTATAATTTTTATATACCTAATAAAAATGTCCCATTATGGTATCCTTATGTCTAGAAGAGAGGTTGTTATAGGAGCAGATGATGGTGTTGTTTCAGCTCATTCATTGGTGATTTAGAGATCCCCCATTGACCATTGTGGCCAAAGCTAGAGAAGATATCCCTTTAGGGTCTTCACATGGATGTTCAACATTGAGTCTCTTCCATAGGCATAACAAACCCGTTCTTATTCTTAATCCTCCCCTTCTCTAATTTTTGTATAGGATGCAAATGACAATGCAATATTTTATATCAACAATAGATTGATCTATAGGTTCAAGTACTTTTGCCTTCTCTTTTTCATTTGAACAATCAAGGGTTTTGGATTTTTGGAGATTTCTAATGGAACATAATATCAAGCTATACCCTTGTTCTAGACAATTTTATATTGCATCAAATCAATTGATTGAGGATTGAGAGGTGGATTTTGGATGTGGGGTTAGCATTCTCTATCACTTAGAGCTTAATTCCCTTCCTTCCACTTGTTTATTGAAACCTTCAATGTCCTTCTCAATTGGGTTATACTTCTTAATCTTCCTCTTCATAATTTCTAGAGTGACACATGTATTGAAGCTATTAACAATGCTATTGGTCAATTTTTGAAGGTGGACTCCATTTCTTAAAATTTTGGGAGCATCACTTATGCTAAATTTTGGTCAAGATTGACATCTCCAAGGCTCTATAGATAAACTATTTGCATTGTGGAAGATAAGCCTTAGACCAATTTATTGTTATGAAGATCTTCCCTTTTGTTGCAGATGATGCTTTGCTATTAGGAACCTTGCTTTTAATTGTCCTCACTCTCAATGGTGGGCTTCACTATTTGGTGGTGAAATAACCTTCCTAGATGCTTGAATGTTGGCAATTTTTTTACTTTTCAAGGATGGCAGTTTTCCTAAGATGGATCATGATGTGGCCATGGTGGTCCTTGTTCCTATGCAAGATCCCAATACGCTCAGTGAGGTTTTGATGATAAATACGATTCTTGCTAGGAATTATTCTTTTGGTTTGGGTGTAGATGCTCATTCTACATTGCCTTCGAATTATGTGGACCTTCCAATTTTTGTTGTTAGACATTTTCTTTCATTGCTAATGGCGTGTTAGGTTGAGGCAACAATGGAGGGGTTCCCTTCTCTTTCTCTTTGATCTAAGAATTTGGATAATGATGTTTCTTGGATTTCAATTCAAAGAAAGAATATAGGTCTTCTAGTTCAATTACCCATTTTAAGGGTATGCAAATTGCTAGATTATGGTTTGGCATTGTGTAAAATATTGACACTTCATCTTTTTTATTTGTGGGTGATTAAAGTTATCTGTAAGGCTTTTGAGATGCCTTTAAAACTTAAAACATTGTTTCATGAATTTTATTTTGTTTGACAATTTAACTACATATATGTTGTGTGTGTCCCTTTTAGCTATTCCATTTCTTATATAATTCATTTGAATGACTAAATATGCTATTTTAATCTAATAAAAAAATATTTTCACCTTAAGAAGAAACTCTAGACATAATACATGATTGATTTTAATTAATAAGAAGTAATGACAACACCCTATAGCCTCTATAATAATAACTACCAATTATACCTTTGTGTGCAATGGGTACGTTGAAAAAGGTGTGTAAGGTTAATTAAGGAAAATTTTGGTATATTTTTTGCATACATTTTTGTAGTACATGAGGTTAATTAGTAGGTCATGGAATTTTTTATTTTTTTTGTGCAACAAAGGTATTAATAGAGAAGTGATAGCTTCAACTCAACTATGCATCCACTTTATATGGATCCAAACATGGTTGAAAGAAAAACTTTGAATCAAGAAGATAATAAGGTTCCATTACCAATATGATCATGCTATATTTAAAATTGGAGGGAAGAGTGAGAGAGCTAGGGATATAAAGAGGGAGGGATGAGAGTGGAAGGGGTAAGGAGATAGAGATTGGTGATGGAGATGGAGGCGATGGATATGGAGACAAGAGGGAAAGATAAAGTGAGAGGAGAGAGGGATGGATGAGATGTAAGAGATAAACACATAGAGAGGGAGAGAATGAGAGAGATATAGAGATAGGAAGATAGAGATAAAGATAGGAAGTGACGTATTGAGAGGTAGAGAAATGGAGATATATAGAAGTAGAGAAAGATATATAAAGGTAGAGAGATATGGAGAGATAATGAAATGCAGATATAGGGAGAAACAAAAGAATACATATGGAGAGATAGAGAGGCAAACACATATAGATATAAAAGTCTAAGGAGAGGGAGAGGGAGAGGGATGTAGATGGATGGATCTAGAGAGAGGGAGACATATCTAAGTTAGATGAGGAGAGAGGAAGACATAGGTAGAGATAATGATATAATGGGAGATGAAGATGAAGGCAAATAGATAGAGAGATAAAGATAGGAAGAGGAAGAGACAAAGATAAAAATAGATAGGGAGATAGAGGGATATATAGAGAAATATAGAGATATAGAAGAAGAAGGGGAGGGAGACGAGGAGACAAACAAATCTCTCTATCAAACCATAATTTTAATCAAATTGAATACCAATTTTCAATCATTTCTTTCTCTAAAGAATGTAAATTCTATTGAACTTTTAGATCTAAACATAAACTTAAACTATCATTTTTTTGTTGTTAAACAATATTGAAATTATAACAAAAGTCAATGGACCTTTGGTTTGAAGATGAATGATTCAAAATGAGTCCACATAGAAGTCTTGCTAGGTACAAGACCCCACATCATAAGAAATATTGTGAGAATCATATTCCAAAAGACTTTGACAAAATAGATACCCCTCAAATATTAAAATTCTTAAAAAAATACAATAAATATCTAAAATATAAAAAATAAAATAAAATAGTTTGTCCTATTCTTACCAATTGTTAGTAGTTGCTTTTTTTTGTTTTTTTAATTTATTTTATGTTTGGCCACTTTTTCTTATATATTTCAAAAAAAGACTCGAAACTATAATAAAGCCAACAATCATGAAATTGTAATTAAGCCAAGACAAACATTAACATACAAAATTTTCTTAAAGAAAGAAATATGATGCACAACAAATCGTAGATCATACAGATTTTTTGAAACAGTCCAAGAATTGAGGATCTGGGCGGTGCCTTTCTAAATTATAGGCGTCCATGTTTAGTATATATATATATAACACATATTTAACAGTCCAAACCCATGTCATTCCACTCCACGTCACAGCACGTTACGGTATCTGTGGATTGTGAATGGAAGGAGCAAGAAAATTCTAAACTATGGCCGGGAATCTGACGTCACAATTTCACCCATAAAACCGAAAACAAACCAGTCGCCTCAAAAACGGAGTTAAAGAAGGCAGATAGGAATAATGGAGGGAGCAAGACCTAAGATAAAAATGTCTACTCAACGAGACTGGACTTAATTCCAGTCAGCCCAATCGACGGCCCAAATAAAATAAAAAACTACGATTTATTTGTTGATTCGGAACACCACCACAACTTACTGGCAGTTCTGACTGTTTACGCAGGTGATTTGATTATAGAGCAGATACTAAATACCTTGAAAAGATTTCCCTTGCCATTCTTAGGTAGTGAGTTTTCAGACAGCAGATTAAGTTTTCGTATTTATCTCAAATATAACACCATTCATTCAGACAAATTTCAACGTGACTGGGGACTATTATTTTAACTTTGATTATGGATTCACTTTATCACATTGCCATATTTTCCCAGTTGAAAATTAAAATACAAGCCATACATAGATAGCCATGAAATAATAAATAAAAATTCTCGAAAACCATGCGGAAAGTGGGACACTTACCCTCCAGTTATATCCATGGACCATCCCGAACGCTTACAGATGTCTCGAAGGGCACGCTTCCACCCGTCAATCTCTTCTCCCCGGTATCGATCTGAATGGCCATAATACTTAAGGAATGATCGGTTATAAGGACTGGAGCCATTTTCAGGGTATCTAACATGAGTTGGTTCCACATGATAAAACAAAGGAATAATCAAGCCAGGGGAGTTCAACATGGCAGTGGCCTCCTTGAGACACCAAGCCGAGTCTCCATAGCCTTTGGAAAATATGGGAATTCGTATGGCACTGCTTTCGATTGCTCTTTCCAAGCTCAACTCAATTATTTCCCCCTTTTCCAATTTGTCACTGTCTAAGAAGACATTCAGTCCCGCTGCGGAGAGAGCTTGAAAGAGATGATCAACCAGAGACTTTCTCACATCTGGTCCTCTGAAACTCAGAAACACATGATACCTCTTACTGCTGTGGAAGGGAAGTCTAGTTGTGGGAGGCTTGTATTGGACAAATGGGGGCACTGAGGATCCAGAAGAAGTAGATGTGGATGGTGGAAAATCTTCAAGCTGTAAGAGCGTGCTGGTGTTAGAAGTAGATGCCATGAAACTGGATTGAACAGAAGACATTGTGGATTCAGTATAAGTAGATGTAGATAGTGCAAAATTTTGAAGCTTTGGGCGAGTGGTAGGGTTAGAAGTAGATGCCATCAAAATGGAATGAACTGAACACCAGAGAAAAAGAGTGGAAGATGAAGCAACTGAAGAAATGGGCGAAGGATATAAACGCATAGACAGCCTGGCTTTGCGTAGGAAAGCGCGTGAAAGAAACGGTGAAGCATCACCGACAATGAGTCGTTGGGGGATGTGAGAGGTGGAGCCCACTCTCATTCACTCCGTAATTAAAGGCATCTACTTCTTAGGGAGGAGTGTTAGTGCAAGTCTTTTTGGGGATGTGAGAGGTGGAGTCCACTCCTACTCCCCAAGGAAAAACATGTGGTCTGAGTAAGGGAGGACGCTTCGTACAAAGTTCTACTATCACAAGTCTTTGCATATGTGAGAGGTGGAGCCCACTCCTACTCTCTCTGAAATGAAAAGCACATGGTCTTTAGTACAAATTCTAACATCATGACGTATTTGCGAGTGTCTATCGACATGCATTCCCAAGTGTCGATGTGTTGCTTGCTTTGGCCTTGGTCCGTGTGCATGCATGTCGAAGTTGTTTATGGTCGTCGGCTAACCCTAATACGCATTTGCCTTTGTTCGTTGTCTGAAGTGTTTTGGTTTGCAAGTTTTGTGCTAAGGTTTGATTTAGTTGTCGAGTTAGGTTTAGTGCTCTGATTTACCGTTTCTAATCTGTCAAGGGATTCTTTCGTCAACATCTTAAGCAAGCTCCGAGTGCAAGTATGTTTGTAGAATTGATCGTTTTGATTTTGCAATGTTTTATGATGATTTTTAGGGTTATTGCGTTTTTGTTTTATTGTCCTTAGATTTTGTTTCCGTCTCCTTGCAAGGTTATTTCCTCTCATTTTTCGCTTCCTGTCTGTGAAGGTGATTTGGGATTCTTGATGTTGTTTGAGTGTTTGTGGGCGTGAATGCTTTCACTCTGCAAGGCAAGTGTTAATTTTTATACTTTTTAGAGTAATTGCGTTTTTGTTATACTCTGCTTATAATTTTTTTTCGTCTGCTTGCAGGGTTATTTCCTCTCATTTGTTGGTTTCTATCTGTGAAGGTGTTTTAGGATTATTGGTGTTGTTTAAGAGTTTGTGGTCGTGAATGCTTTCACTCTACAAGGCAAGTGTTCACTTTTTTAGTTCTTTTACAATTTCCCAGGTTACGAGTGCAGGTATGTTTTCTGATCATTGAATATCCTTTGTTTTTAGGGTTATTGCGTTTTTGTTATACTATCGTTAGATTTTGTTTTGCTTTTAATTTGTCGCTCTCTGTGGGTTATTGCTCTTTCTTAATCCTATTAATTTGCAGGGTTATTGTTGTTGTTTTACACTTTCTGGTCGTGAACCTTTTTGCTCTGCAAGGCAAGTGTTAACCTTTTGAATTCTTCTTTTACAATTTCGCTTTGTTTATAGGTCTTTCACATTTAATGTTTTGCTGTGATTGGCTTTTGCTTGCAGGTTCACAGTGGTTTTATGTTTTAGGGTTCTGTTTGGGTTGACCTCCTACAATGTAATTCTATTTTCCTGCACGAGATTGACGTTGTGTTACACTTATCTATTATCCCTTATACTTTGCAAGGTAAGATCCTTTTCGAAGCTTCACAAGTAAGGAAATTTTATATTTCTAAATTCTGCTTTTACTATCCTTCCTGATATTTGTATAGGGTTTATGTTGTGCAAAATATGTCAAATGTATTTGAACTTAGCTTTTTCCCAGATATTTATGGATTATCATATCACTGTTATTTTGGTGTCATTAGATTTTCTTAGCACGTTGCTAGTGCTTATAAGTTATCAGGTCGAGTTTGGGTGATATCCCAACAGTTTAGTCCTATTTGTCTACACGATTCTGACCTTGTGTAATGCTTTTAAAAAATATTTTACCCAGTCCAAGCAAACCTTTGTTTGAATAAATCCATTCTGAAATTTATAGCCTTTACAGAGAAAAGGCTATTTACCTTGCAGAGTAAAAGGCTTCATGTCCAGAAAGTCACTAATCACATCAATAACCCTACAAATTAATGGCAATAGGGAACACCCACAAAAAACACAACTTATAATCTATAAGTACCAAAAAATTGCATAACACAAAAAGAAAATTTGATGACAGTATAACAAATACTCAATAATGCTAGCAATTAATGGTATCCAATGAGAAGAAAATAATAAACCTAGGCAGCAATGTAGCACACTCTTACAGTGTTGTAAAGCTTGTAGAATATCCCACAATTATACCTAACACTGTAATGCCATTGATGTGTATGGTTCTCACCTTGTGTTTAGTTTATTATACAGGACACATACCTTCACACTAATGACATTACAGTGTTGGAAGTTAGTAAACACCTTACCCTTAAATGTAAAACCAATAGCAACTTGAAAATATCAAACCATCATAATGAGAAAATCTAATGAGAGTCAAATTGAATCTTATTGATATAAAATATATAGTATCATCTTAAAGCTGTGAGGAATAGATTGGATTTTACACTATTCTTATAGCCATAACTGCAACAAAGGCATAGAAATAATTTTTTAGTGTTATAACACCTTACAAAAGGCCAGAACCATGCAGATTAACAACATTAAAATGATTTGAGATTTTAGGATTTTGTTTAGCTTAATACCCAACACTATAATGAGTCGTTGGGGGATGTGAGAGGTGGAGCCCACTCTCATTCACTCCGTAATTAAAGGCATCTACTTCTAAGGGAGGAGTGTTAGTACAAGTCTTTTTGGGGATGTGAGAGGTGGAGTCCACTCCTACTCCGCAAGTTAAAACATGTGGTCTGAGTAAGGGAGGAGGAGAGATCTTGTTTCTATATCAATAGAACATATTAAACGAATGGAATGATATATATTAGTGTGAACTTGATCATGATAGAGAGATCTTGCATAGACTTTTAAGTTATTATACATACAAAGGTCTTATTAGTTCCTGTCTACATTTTTGTAATTTGAATTTTGATATATTTTTAAAATTTTTTAATAATATAATTCATCTTTTTTCTTATTTATTTATTTTGCAAATAGTCATTGTAAAATATGTATTTTTTTAAGTTAGATGAGTCAATATTATATACATACATTCAAAATGACAATAATTTTTTTTTCTCCTTCATAATGATAAATGAGCATTGAATTCCACAAAGATCTTAGAAAATCTTATTTCATTGAGTGAAATCCAACAAAATCTAAGTAAAATATTATGTGATGGGATTTGTTTTTTACAAAAGACAATTCATTGAATGCATATTTAATACAGTTTTTGACAATTGTATATATGTTGAATGCATTGAACTATTAGTAGAGTACTATGTACAACATCAAATTGTCTATGTAGGACCAAAAGAGCTTGTGATAAGACATACTCTAATTTTTAATAAAATTATTAAATTCAAAAAATTGTCTTATCACAAGCCCTTTTGGTGGGCATTGGCTATCCAGCGCCATAAAAAGACAATGGACTTCCATACACTGTACCTCATGCAACCTTCGTGTGCATAGAATTGATCAATATTGTTATTGCAATGAGCAAGTTATTATTATTTTTTATTTTTTAATTTTAATTTTCACCACAGTATAAGTTTTCTAATTTTTTAATATATATATATATAATTTTGTACTATAAAATGAATATTTAACTTATTAAAAAAATTAATTTGTTCATTATATAATTTAAAAATTTATAATATAATGAGATTTTTTTAAAAGATATTTTGTTAGAGTTATCTTTTATTAGCTAATAATTAATTATTAGTCTATTATACTCTATGCTTAAGGTAAACTTAGGAATCTTATAATTCTTTTAGGTTTTCACCTTTAGGGTTTCAAGTATCCTTTTATAAGGATTCTCCCTTTGTATTTTCATAACAATTGTAATTATTGAATTGCATTCTTGTTGCACAATCAATACGACTCCTCTTTTCTAGATCTCTGAATTCTAGCCTCCATAGATTTTTTGTTTCTCTCCTTCTGTGATAGGGTTGCATGTAGGTGATCTTTGGGAGCTATAGAGTTGATTTTCTCTCAACTCCAATATGGTATCAGAGCTCCAGATCTGCATGCCCCTATTCTCTTCATGAGATTTTTTGGGCCTTGTTCTTCAGATCTGTGTATTCAGGGGTTTGTGTAGTTATTTATTCCATTTCTGAGTGCAGCTCATTTTTTGGTACATTTTGGTGCCAAAAGGACCTCACAGTTAGATTCAAGAGGCCCTTTCCACAAATTTTGATATAAAATTTGATATATTTTTGGTGTCAGGTGTTCAGGAGGCAAAACAATTTAGGCCCTAGGTCATACGGCCTCGGGCACGCAGATTGAAAAAATAAAAATAATTTTTTTTGGTGGTTTTATGGCTTGCCTAGGCCGAACCAGTCACGGCTGAGCCGACGACAGTCTATAACCCGCCGGGGCCAGCCTGGCAGTTTACCTCCGATGGTCTTTACACCGTCAACCTCCCTCCCCCGCTTCCAGTTACCACGGTGGTCCTTTTAACCACCTCTCGAGAGCCGCCTATTGGGAGCCATTTGTCGAGAGCCACCTGTCGCTACCGTCTACCAGAAGTCACTCCGCTACCCGACCCTCGCCCAGCCGCCCGACCTCGCCGTTGTATGCTTCGTCGCCTGGAACCCGCTCGTCGCTTGCACCGCCCAGCCGAAGTTTGCAACTGGCGGTCTTTAAACCGCCGGCCGCCCGACCCCATCACTCGGCCACCGCTCAGCTGCCGCCCGACCACCACCCAGACACCACCTGCCTGCCACTAGCATAGGGGGCTTTTTTTCTTCAAGGGTTTTTTGGTAGGCTATTGGTTTTCTTGCCATAATTTGGGCAAACGGAGTCGTTTTTTGAAAAACCTTATATCGTCGAAAAGCGCTTTCTGAGCTCTATCCAGATCTGGAGGTTTTAATTTTTAATTTTTTTTTTTTGATGGTGTTTTATGTTGTCAAAGCCAGAGGTTCATTTTTGCATTCTGGGACACATAACTTGAGCATCCGACCTTTGTTTTTTAAAAACTTTATATCATTGGAAAGCTTGTTCTGTGTTCTTTCCATTCATATTAATTTTCTTTCTAGATTCTGCTCCAGGTATATTTTATTTAGTTTTTTTCTTTTCAACACTCTGGTGAATATCTTGGATGTTTCAGGTCCCCGGATCTCTTTTTTTGAGTAAGATGTCTCTTCTTTGGTGTTGTTCTTTCTATTTCCAGTCTTTTGTCTCTTTTGATCATTGTAGAATTTTATTTATGCAAACACACTAAGATAAAGTGCCATCATGCATTATATACTTGGGATCTTGCACATCTTGTGCCTTATTGTACATGCACTACTTATAAAGTGCCATGGGGGGGTTGATGTTTATCTTTGTTTGCCATCTACCTTTGTCACATGAGTGTTCCTTCCATGACATTAGCCTCATGATGTGTGTCAAGTGAGTGTTCCTTCCACAACACTATGTACTTTCTCTGAACCTTCGATATTCTTGGTTCTTCATCATGCAATTCTTGTTGGTCGTTCTTTTCAGTGTACCTGTCCCTCTCCCTTTTCAACATTATGGGGAGGTTTGTCCAGTTGGTTCTAATGCTTCCCTGGTTCGTTGGATAAGCTCTTCAGGATTTGGTGTTTCATGCCATATGTATCTTCGAGTTCAGTTGTTTGCCTTTTTTTGCCATCTGATTCGAGTAGAGTCATTTGAGGGCACTCATGCAGATTATAGTCTTCTCTACCTGGTCATGTTCTATTTTAGTGGAGGTTCTTCAGATCAGCTGTTACTCTTCGACAGTGTTTGCAGCTATTTCATACTTCAGTGGTGTTCTTCATGCTCTTTTTTTTAGTTCCTATCTTTCGGAACACTCTTGTTTGGAGGCTTCTTAGCCCTTCAATTGAGCTTTCATCTCTTCTTGGAAAGGAGTTTTGTTCCCACAGGGTTTTCTCCTTTTTTTCCACTTTACAAAGATTTTATTGTACTTAGGTACCTCATCAGGCCTAGTTGCTGGGACCCATTGTTGTTTTCCTACATTTTTTACATGCTTTTTTAGTCCTTAGTTGTTTTTTAGCTTCTCCCTAAGTTCATCTTAAGGGGGGGTGTGGGGGGTGTTAGAGTTATCTTTATTAGCTAATGATTGTTTATTTAATTATTAGTCTATTATAGTATATGCTTAAGCTAAACTTAGGAATCTTATAATTCTTTAGGGTTTTCACCTTTAGGGTTTCGAGTATCTTTTTATAAGGTTTCTCTCTTTGTATTTTCATAACAACTATAATTATTGAATTGTATTCTTGTTGCACAATCAATATGACTCCTCTTTTCTGGATCTCTGAATTCTGGCCTCCATAACTTTTTTGCTTCTCTCTTTCTATGGCAGGTTTGCATGCAGGTGATCTTTGGAAGCTATAGAGTTGATTTTTCCTCAACTCCAATATATTTTTATATATAATTTAGAGCGGCAATCTCATTAAATTATTAATTCTTAAATACTTTTATTATAATCATAACATATATTTGATATTAAAATTATATAAATTATTTTATTCTAGTAACTTTTTTTTTTTTAAAAAGGGGTAAAGATTTTTTCAGAAAACATAGAAATACAAAGTTCAGGCCTTAGGCCCACCAAGATAGCAACAAAAACTAAAAGGAACCTAAAAAACCACAACTACAAAGAACAATGACCATAGTGTTAGATCTGACTGTCGGATTTCCAATGATAATACCTTGTTGGAAATCCCTCAAAAAGATGATGTCGCACAAAGTAGGGCCAAAGGCAAGCTACTTTGGAATTACACCAAAAACCAAGCTCATCTGCAGCCTTGAAGGGCCTCAAAAATGACAATGAAAAGGAAACAAACATAAAAGGGAAATAGATCCTACACCACTGGGTGCTCTTGCATCATCTTGTCTTCTAGCATTAACATGTCTAAAGTTTCAAGATAATTAAGAGATAGACCATCCCTTCCACAAAAATCCCAACCATCAACATGCTCTGAAGCCCACTTGGCCAAACAATCAGCCACTCTATTCCACTCCCTAGGAATATGACAAAAGGAGACAAATTCCAATGTATTACACAATTGTAAAATCTGTCTAACCACAGAAGCTAATTGCTAACTCACATCATTCAAATTTTGTTTGTTCAATATGTGCACAACAATCTGAGAATCCGACTCACAAATAATCTTCCTCCATCCTAAAGAACAACCTCGCTGAACAACAATTTTAATAGTTAGGACCTCCATAAGATTGTTAGAGTGTTGCCCAATATAAATAGAGAAGAAAAAAAATTGTCAACCATCATCACCTCTACCTATACCTCCAATACCTGCATGTCCAGGATTCCCACAGGAATAGCCATTTGTATTAATTTTTAAGATTCCCATAGGAGGAGGAATCCACCTTCCATCTCTACTTATCTGCTGCTTTGCATGTCGAGATCTATTTCCAACAGCACAATCCATTTTAATGTTTTCCAATTGCAGATTTCTTACAATAGCATAATCACCCGGATCAACATTTTCAGACAAATTGCACTTAGCCAAGATTGTCTCATGAAGCCTATTAACTATCTTCTGCCATAGCTTAGGACTCCCTACATGTGAATCACAAGAGACCCTACGATTCCTTTCCAGCCACAAATTCCAGATAATAAGGGCTGGCCCAATAGCCCAAGCCACGTGAAGAAAATAGCTCTTCGCTGGGGATCTGCCCAAGCTATCCCAAAAGTCAATTAAGGAGATAGCATGAAAACAAACATGTTTCCAAGCCTCCCACCACTTGTGCCAAATCTCCCTAGAGAAAGGGCATAGAAAAAACAAGTGGGAGCAATCTTCCTCATTATGCATACAAAGATAAGAGATAGATGGTCCCTGAAAGCCTCTCTTATGAAGATTCTCCCATGTGAGGCATTTCCTCTGAGCAACCAACCATAAGAAAAAATTACATTTCAGCCAAGAGAAGCTATTCCAAACCTTCTTCCACCAGGGAACATCCGTCAGGCCATGCAATTGCCTATCAAGCTGAGCATAACCTTTAGGAACAGAAAACTTGCCTTTTGGGTTAGGAACCCAAGCCAAAATATCTCTCTCCTTGAGGGAACTACATAACCTACCCTCCAAGATATTAACCAACACCACATGATCTTCATCCGAGCCACCCAAGGGCCATTCAAGAGGATCCTTCTAGCAACTCACCTCAACCTGTACAATGTGCCTAATCATTTTAAAATTCTTCACCTTAACCTATCCAGCATTAGTGAAAATGTTGCAAAGAGACTGAAGCTGTGGATAAATATATATAATAGGAGGGTGACCATCACAAGAGTCCTGCAAAAAGAGAGCTTCAAAGCCTCTATTGCAAATCTAGAAAAGGCCATCTTTAATAAGTTGGCACCTTTTTTAAGAGTATCCCAAATACAAGAGCCCCTACCCACTAAACTAAGACGAGGCACCTCATGATCATTAGCACCAGGGAGATACTTGTGGGTTAAAATCTTGGCCCAGTCCCGATCCTGACTATTACACCACCTCCAATACAACTTAGCCGCCAAGGCCTTGCTAACCAGAGCAATAGATCTAAGGCCAAGACCCCCAGCATGTCTCGGTCTACAAACATAGTCCCATTTAACTAAAATTCACTTAGAAGAAAGAAAACTACTAGAGAAAAGAAATTGACGGGAAAGAGCATCAAACTCTCTCACGAAGCTGGAGGGGGGATCCTGCACAAAACACCTATAAATGGGAAGCACTTGCACCACAGTCTTCAAAAGAATCACTCTTCCAGCAGAGGATAACCACCTATAAGTCCAATGATTAACCTTGCAATGAAATTTATCCAAAATCCCTTGCCAAAAATCTCCGCGTTGAACCCCCAAATCTAAAGGAATCCCGAGGTACAACACAGGGAGGGACCCCGTCTAAAATGAAAGGATCCTGGCAATCCTATTATGAATAAGCTGAGGAGTTTTAAAGAAATATATGGATGATTTATCTTCATTAATTTTCTGACTTGAGGCTTTGCAATAGATATCCAATTCTCTCCTAAAATTCACTGCCTCATTGATTCTGACCTTTCCCATCAAACCCGTGTCATCCACAAACTGAAGATGACAGTAGGGAGGTAGAGCATTGCTCCAACTCCAGCCTTGAATAAGACCATGTCTCACCTAGGAAGGGAGAAATTTGCCAAGACCTTCATCCATGAGAATAAATAAATAGGGAGATAAAGGGTCCCCTTGCCGAAGCCCCCGTGAAGCACTAAACAATTACGAGGGTTCCCCATTAATAAGAACTAATAAGGATGTAGAAGTCACACAACTAAGAACTCAATTCACCCACTCTTCTTCAAAACCAAAAGCCAAAAGGGTCCTATGTAAGAAATCCCAACTCACCCTATCATAAGCTTTGGCCATGTCAAGTTTAATAAACATAGCCTTCTCCTTAAAGGAAGCCATCAAATGAATAGCCTCCATTGCTATCACAACTCCATCAAGGATCTGTCTTCCATTAATGAAACCACCTTGCTCCTTAAAAACCAAAGTGCAGAGGAGAGGTTTGAGTCGTTCAACAATCAATTTAGTGATTATCTTGTAGACAACATTACATAAAGCAATAGTCTTGTACTAATCCAAACTATTAGCCCCCTCCTTCTTAGGAATGAGAGCCAAGAAGGTAGAATTCATAGATTTGAGCATTTGTTTATTCCTATGAGATTCCTGAACCACATCTAGAAGATCATACTTTATAATCTCCCAAAATTCCTGAAAAAACTCAATAGGAAACCTATCAGGGCCAGGAGCCTTACCTTTTTTCATTTGAAACACAACCCCCTCAAGTTCAGACAACAAAATGGGGCACAAGAGAGCATCATTAATTTCAATAGAGACAAGAGGGGGAATACAATTCAAGATGGACCTCTCTTCCACCATAGCTTCAGGATCCTCTTTGGTAAACAAATTAGGAAAATAACTGACGACTTCCCTAGAAATTTCTTCTTTAGATGAAAGATGAACCCCTTCTGAAGATATGAGAGAGGTAATAGATTTACCATACCTCTACGCCTTAATAAAATTATTAAAAAAAGTTGTGTTTATATGACCTTCTTGGAGCCAATCCACACGAGACTTTTGTTTCCAGAAAATATCCTCACACAACTCCCACTCTTCTAAGTCCTTAAGAGCAAGGGACTCAGCCATACTGAGGTCCACGAGCATCCCTTGATACCTAATTTGATGCTTAACCTCATCCAACTTGGATTGAGCTGCCATCTTGTGTCTATGCAAATTCCCAAAACATTGTTTATTCCACCTCTTCAACCTGTATTTCACATGTTGTAATCTCTTCCCAAAGGTGTACATAGACCGCCCGTGGCTAGGCACCTCTTCATACCACCAATCAACCATAAGATCCTTCAACGACTAATCACGAAGCCACATTAATTGGAATTTGAAAGAGGGATTTTTGGAGTTTCTAAAAGATGTAGTAGAAATCTTAACAGGCCAATGATCAGAACCCCTCCAATCAATAATTTCTGAACTGGTGGACCACCTATCATGCACCCAATAACATGAAGCCAAAAATCTATCAAGCCTTTCAGAGATAGCCTCAACACCACTCCTCCTATTATTCCATGTAAAGACACCTTTAATTGGCTTCACATCAATGAGATTAAAGAGACCAATATTATCCCTGAGTAAATTTGAGGAAGGATCAAGCCTGAATAACCCACCTCGCTTTTCTTCCAAACTAGTAACGACATTAAAATCTCCAGCAAAAATCCAGGGGAGAAAAGGATCTTGAGCCCAAACAAGATTGATGTGAGCCCAAATATGTGACTTACCCACAAGATCAATAGGAGCATAAATATTAGAGAAGAGGCATCTTTCCCCAGTCTCAAAGCTAGAAGCTACCATAGAAATGGAAGACCTGCTAGAAAACCACCACAAAGGGGAAACTTTCCTTGGGTTCCAAAAATAAGCATTAACCCCCTTGAACTACCATGGGAGTTCACTCCTTGCCAAAGGCCTTAGGTCCAGACACGCAAAGCACAACTAGCCAAACCATCCACTGAAAGCTTGGTTTCCTGAATAAAAACAACATCAGGAGACTCAGAGTCAATTAATCTGCGAACAACCTTATGTCTAGGGATGTTGTTCAACCCCCTTAGATTCCATGAGAGCACAATCATTTATGTGGTTGAGAGAAGTGGGAATCAATGGGCTTCATAGACCCCAACTCAACCAAAGTATCACCAATAAGCTTAACCTTTTCTTGATCCATTTTTCATCCACTCCTTAAAGGTTTGTCTAAAGAGACCTTTTTGAGGGTCTTCTGTTGGAAGCCTAAAATAGGTGGGGCTTTGTTACTCTTCATAGAATCTAATACCACTATGGTGGTAGGAGGAGTAGACGCCATGACTACTGCACCTCCAAGGACCTATGATCCACTAAGATCTTTGTTGTCCTGAACATGGGAAGGCAAATCCATAAACATTTGAACATCCTATTGATTCTCTAAAGATAGGTCCTGACCCTCTTTCTTGGAATCCCCATCTAGCACCTCATGTTGAAATTGGGCACCCAAGGACATTTCAACTGGAACTCCTTCCTCTTGGACCAAATCATCTAGGACATAAAACCTATTTAGGGTAACATCATTTTGCCTATCCAACCAGGTTCTCTTCTTTCCTTTGCCTTTATTCTGAGGTTTGACAAGAATGAAGCCTTCTTTATCAGCAAGACCATCAGGCATAGGGGATTTCCCCTTATCTTCCCCCAGAACAGAGTGAGGAGGATCAGAAATGACCAATTTAGAAGATTTATTTCTAGGACATCTCCACTATAAATGACCATATTCATGACAAATTATGCATCTAAATGGCAAGGTCTCATAGTCTAGCTGTTGGATCCAAGAAGATGTCCCCAAACAGATTTCCATAGAGTCTAGCAAAGGATTATTTAAATCAACTTCTACACATATACGAGCGTAGGAAATTACCTTTCAATCTTGATTTTGTGAAGCCGAACCCACAGGTTTACCAAGAAGCAGTGAGATTGAGTGAAGAATATCTTCTCTCCAGAATTCCAATGGAAGCCTAGACAATCGGATCCACACGAGCACATGAGAGGGAAGCTCCTCAGCAGAATTAAAGTCAATGTGCCGAGGTTTGATAAAGAGTCCCACTTGGTTGAAAAAATAAGGGCCACCCTCAAAAGCCTTGTTCCTGTCTGCTAGGTTGGAAAAAATAACTACAAAATAGTTATTGGCTGCCATAAGTAGCTCCATATCTCCTTCAGGATTCCAGAAACAACGTGTCCAAGAGTCTAAAACAGGTGTAGAGAGGCGAAGACCGATAAATTTGCATATGAGAGTATGATTACATCAATATTCAACATCCTCCGAAATTTTCTCAGGTTGAATAAATAGAGCTGGATGATCTTGGGATCTCTCTAAACAACCATTCACCTTTTTTATGTGAAAAGGCTATTTCGAAGAAGAGATGTCTGCCCCTGATTGGGAATTACTAATGTGTTCCTTTCCACATTCATGCATCAAATGAGATGGATCCACCATATCCAGATTTTCAGAGATCATCTGAGAAGAGGATAATCCTCTATTCTCCATGGACCCAAAGATAATACCAAAAAAAGAAAAAGAAGAGGGGCGGAAAATGCAACCCCAAAACCCCGCACACCCCAAATGGCAACCCATAGAAAAAGAAACAGAAAAGGGTTTCAAAAAAACCTTGCGGCAGCCCAGAAAACCCGACCACGGGCAAGCAAAAACTGACCCCTAGCAAGCAAGAACCCACCCCACCCCCCAGAATGAAGCAACACTAGTACATTTGGCCTCAAATTTTGACAATAGTTCATCGAGATTCTGACTACAATTCGTCGGAGTTTCGATGAGCAACGTCGTCGAAAACTTGTAGTCGGACATTCCGACGGTGCTCAAGACCGTCAGAATTTTGACAATGGCAAAGACTCTTCTGACGATGACCATGACTGCGCTTAGTCATCGGTAAAAATTGATAAGTTGTCAGAATTCCAATGCCTTGCAAGTAATGTTCTGATGGCTCAGGCGTCAGAAAAAATTGGAATTCCGACGACCCCCTCACTGCTTAGCCGTCAGTAAAACTTGATAAGTCGTCGGAATTCCAATGACAACCAAGGCATCTGTACCGATGAGGATGTTGTATGTGTGATGGTTCGAGTGTCTGAATTCAGACGGCCCCATCACTGTTTAGCCGTCAGAATTCCGATGGCAACGAGGGAATCCACACTGACGAGGATGTTGTATGTGCGACAGTCCGGGCGTCGAAATAAATTGGGTGGGCGTCGGAATTCCGACACCCCCTCATTGCTTAGTTGTCGACAAAAATTGATAAGTCTTCGAAATAAATTGGGTTGGCATCGAAATTCTGACGCCCCCTCACTACTTATCCAACGAGGATGCTGTCGAACATATAACATCCTCGTCGGATTCTTGGTGGATGGAAAGGTTTGCGCTTATTGACCAATACGATAATACTAAAGATTCACTATTCTGTATCAGCCAACCAAACGACAATAAAAACAATTTGACAATCTAATCATGCGATGATTCGGGCATTGAATGCTTGGTGGATGGAAAGATTTGAACTAATTGACCAATACAATAATACTAAAGATTCATTATTTTGTATCAACCAACCAAATGGCAATAAAAACAATTTGACAATCTAATCTTTCCACTCGAAGACTGACCTTAAAAAACCATGTATGATTGAAGAATTGTGTCCCACGTTAAGTTCTTCAATCCCATCAATAGCTACCCATAGGTGGCATACCATAAGCTGGCATGGGAGGCATTCCCATTCCACTCATACCTGGCTGAAGGAAATCTTCCATGCCCACTCCAACACCAGGCATTGGAGGTGTTGGCAAAGCAAAGGGGAAGAAGTTGAGCATACATATTCTGTAAACAAAATAGGCACATTTATTTCTGCAGAAGATTTAAAATGTTTATTAAAGAGAAACTTCAAATATTCACAGAATCATCAAAGTATATCAAGAACCTGAAGTAGGTATGGAAACACAAAGTCAATCATATTATTCATCCAGGAAAGTTCCAAAGCCACATCTGGTCTGATCAAGTCATAGCATATGACCAAGCATGAAGCAAATCATTCCTTCTTTCCCTACAGTTCCAAATGCAAAAGTAAGCCTCATTTCAATGCCCCAATCCAAAATGAAAATTCAAAATATACTTTAGCCTGTGAGAGAGAACAACCAACTATATGTTTTACCAATTGTATGCCTGTTCCACAAAATACACTAGCAATTCCTCTGCAAGTTCATGATCACCCGATTGAGAACTAGTTTCCATTGCATCCTTGTAAATATTATCCTTTTTAGATAGTGCAATATGTTAGCACATAATTTTTTTATAATTTCCTGAAAAATGCTATTTTTCTATAATTTCCTTAATTATGCTCTTAAAAATGCTATTTTCTATAATTTCCTTAATTATGCTCTTAAAATTCTATATTCTGTAAACAAAATAGGTACATATTTATTTGAATTTTTAAAACCACCCATAGAGTAGAACAAGTTCTCCTTGAGGCTCAATTAAGCAAAATGCATACCTATTGAGCTGTTAGGGTTTCAAGCAAATCCGAAGCAAATATGAACTAACAATTATATGCAGATTTAAATACAAAAATAAAGAAATAAAACAGGACACATATAACACAAAGATTTAACGTGTTCACCCAGAATGGGTTAGGTCCACCATACACAACCGTCCAATCTTTCTTATTATCCATCAAAAATAGTACATCCACCTTACAATGCCTTAAGCATCCCAGCCGCTTATAACATGTGTTTTTAGGGCAACAAACAAAGTCGGTCTTTTTAGGGTTTTATTACAATGTCGATTTTCATCAACAAAAAAATGGCAAAAAAATCAACATGAGCAACAAGATCAGTCACCACATATCAACATGAGAAACAAGATCTTTCTCTTCTTTCTCCTTGGATTTCTCTTCTTAGACAGCCTCTAACTTGTTCCACAAAATACACCAGCAATTCCTCTGCAAGTTCATGATCACCCGATTGAGAACTAGTTTCCATTACATCCTTGTAAAGATTATCCTTTTTAGACAGTCCAATATGTTAGCACATAATTTTTCTATAATTTCCTGAAAAATGCTATTTTTCTATAATTTCCTTAATTATGCTCTTAAAAATGCTATTTTCTATAATTTCCTTAATTATGCTCTTAAAATGCTATATTCTGTAAACAAAATAGGCACATATTTATTTGAATTTTTAAAAATTGTCAGTAGAGTAGAACAAGTGCTCCTTGAGGCTCAATTAAGCAAAATGCATACCTATTGAGAAACAAGATCTTTCTCTTCTTTCTCCTTGGATTTCTCTTCTTGGACAACCTCTAACTTGTTCCACAAAATACCTGTTCCACAAAATACACCAACAATTCCTTTGCAAGTTCACAATCACCCGATTGAGAACTAGTTTCCTTTGCATCCTTGTAAAGATTATCCTTTTTAGATAGTGCAATATGTTAGCACATAATTTTTCTATAATTCCTGAAAAATGCTATTTTTCTGTAATTTCTTGAAAAAATGCTATTTTTCTATAATTTCTTTAATTATGCTCTTAAAAATGCTATTTTCTATAATTTTCTTAATTATGCTCTTAAAATGCTATATTCTGTAAATAAAATAGGCACATATTTATTTGAATTTTTAAAAACCGTCAGTAGAGTAGAACAAGTGCTCCTTGAGGCTCAATTAAGCAAAATGCATACCTGTTGAGCAACAAGATCTTTCTCTTCTTTCTCCTTGGATTTCTCTTCTTAGACAGCCTTTAACTTGTCCTTAACAAGCTCATCAACTTTTGTCATGTATTCTCGAATGAACTTTGAAAAAGAGATTTTTTGAATATTAGCTATTCAATTGTGCAGAAGATTTAAATTGTTTATTAAAGAGAAACTTAAAATATTCACAGAATCATCAGAGTATATCAAGAACCTGAAGTAGGTATGGAAACACAAAGTCAATCATATTATTCATCCAGGCAAGTTCCAAAGCCACATCTGGTATGATCAAGTCATAGCATATGAACAAGCATGAAGCAAAGCATTCTTTTTTGCCCTATAGTTCCAAATTGCAAAAGTAAGCCCCATTTCAATGCCCCAATCCAAAATGAAAATTCAAAATATACTTTACCTTGTGAGAGAGAATAACCAACTATATGTTTTACCAATTGTATACTTGTTCCACAAAATACACCATCAATTCCTCTACAAGTTCACAATCACCCGATTGAGGTGAGGAGGCATCGAGATACCATATACCGATGAGAGAGCGTAGCAAGCCGGAGTTGTACTCATCAGCGGAAGTTATACTGATCAAGGAGCAAAGTTGAGGAGAATTGATGCATTGGCAAAAACTATACCGATATGACCCATCGACATAGTAAACACTAGTGACAGTAGTGGAGAATCGTCTTGCCGATAGCCGATGAGGGTATCAGTAAGACTTATACCGATAAGAGTGGCCAAAAGAAGAGTCCATCGGTATAGCCAAAGCGATCAGTATGTGTTACTTTGAGCCACCCCGACACCCAAAGAAATCATCGGTGAAACATATACCGATGGAACATACTCTATCGAGAAGACTTTGCTTATCGGTATGTTTCATTTCGGATTACCTTGATACCTAATGAAGGAGCGGATTGATTGAAAGGAGCAAAGACACTATTGGGAAGACTCATGGTGATGAAGCTGATTGCATCGGTATAACCAAAGCGATCGGTATGTATTACTTTGAGCCACCCCGACGCTCGAAGAAATCTTCGATGAAACATATACTGATGGAACATACTCTATCAAGAAGACTTTGCTTATCGGTATGTTTCATTTCAAATTACCCCGATACCCGATGAAGGAGCAGACTAATTTAGTGGAGCGAAGACACTATCGGGAAGACTCATGGCAATGAAGCCGGTTGCATCGGTATAGCCAAAGCGATTGATATGTGTTACTTTGAGCCACCCCCACACTCGAAGAAATCATCAGTGAAATATATATTGATGGAGCATACTCTATCGGGAAAACTTTTCTTATCAGTATGTTTCATTTCAGACTACCTCGATACCCGATGAAGGAGCGGACTGATTGAGCGGAGTGAAGACATTATCGGGAAGACTCATGGAAATGAAGTTGGTTGCATCGGTATAGCCAAAGTGATCAGTATGTGTTACTTTGAGCCACCTCGATGCCTGAAGAAATCATCGGTGAAACATATACCGATGGAACATACTTTATCGGGATGACTTTTCTTATCGGTATGTTTCATTTTGGATTACCCCAATATGCGATGAAGGAGCAGACTGATTGAGCGGAGTGAAGACACTATCAGGAAGACTCATGGTGATGAAGTCGGTTGCATCGGGAAGATCTATGCCGATGGTGAAGCCCATCGGGGAAATAATGCCTATCGCGATAACGCTAAATGAGCTCACTCGACACCTGATGAGAATATTGGTTTGAGATATATCGATGAGGAGGAAAAGGAGTCATCGGCTTAGGGTATGCCGATAAGAGAAAGTAAGATGTCAAAGCAGATAAAGGGTTGTTCAAAGAGTGCCGAAAGGAAAATATTCATCGGGGAGACATATGCTAACGATTCGTTGTCATATCAGAATTCAAAACTGAAATTTTTAAAAGTCTTCTATTTAATACTTGTAGTAGATGCATCTATGGTTCGCATGAGGCAAATTTTATGAGAAGTTCATTATTGCAAAAGAATACAACAAAACTAGAAATTGCCTTGTCTAAATATTGTGTTGGTGAAAGAAGAATACATAGATAGAACACATTGCGCCTTTGAAAAACAGAGCAGAGGATTGTAATTGCAAAAATGGAAGCTTCGAGTTCAACATGAAAGAAGAGGGTGGCCAAGAGCACCGACTCTAAGGTGAAGAAAGGAAAAATTGAAGAGGTGCCTCTAGTCAGGAAGTTAAACCAAGACATGATAGACCAAATGCAGGCACCCGACCCAAAATCCAGAAGGTTGAAGCAGCACCTGTCCGGGAGAGACCAATTAGAAGACAAGTACAAAGAGGTTGGAGATGTCTGGACCAAGGTAAGGAGACATGAATTGTTTATGTTCCACTATTTGAGAAGGAGCAAGGAGATGCCACTCTGCAATCCTTGTATGACAAATTTAGGTAAACTAACAGTCCCAAATGTTTTTGTAAACATAAGATTGCTAGAGATTTTGGTGACGAATCATAATTTGGTGAAGAGGTGCATTCAGCTCTCAAATGGGGAAGCATTTATTAGATTTTTTGCGGGTACCATAAACGAGGTTTTCAATTTAGACCCCAGTCCTGATAAGCCCTTGTCCTTTGGGGAGTTGGAGGAAGAATACCTCAAAATGGACACTACATATACCGGCTGGAAATTTTCCATTCACAAGAGGCAGGTAGTAAACTTTAATAGAGGAAGATGGGCCACCATTTAACATTGATTTGTTCAGACACTACTTGCAGTACACATATATGTCATGTGGGCAAGTAGGAGGGGTGGAGGTGCCTGATCTCGCAAGTACTGGGCTGCTAGTATTAGCCTCTGATATACAAATGTATGAACCTAGGCCTTTTGACTATGCAACATATCTGGTGGAGAGGTTGCATGAAGGTATTTTTAAACCTTAGGGATGATACTCATCCCAATTTCAAATTTTATTCACTATTGATGCATCTAGTGTTATTTTATGGATATGTAAAGGGTTTTTGGCCTGAGGGCCTAAAATTAAATACCAAGAACAGGGAAGGTGAGGAGAAGCCCGTCCAATTGTGCACATCTCTTTGGGATTCTCGATATATGAGGTCCAGCTATATTAAGTTTGAAGAACTTATTGTGATGCCATTGTACTGAATGTATGGGATTTCATGTGAAGGGTCTATCTCTTATGAGATCAAGAGGTTCCTAAGACCCAGGGATTATGATGAAAGACACATTGTTGATCATAACTGGGGGGATTGGTTTGTGAATAAGGATTTTACATGTTATAGAGTATATGGATTTGAGGGGAGCCCCTACATGCTGCCAAAACTAGTATCAGACAAATTAACTTATCTAGAGATTGTGAGGCAATTGAGTGTGTCCAATGCTAAACATTTTGCAGATATGCGTAAGCAAGCCTTCCTGCCTGGGACACTGAGTTTTGGTGATTTCACCATAGTGTCAACCAAAGCTTATCAAATAGTTGATAAAAAAGCTGATAGAAGAATACAATTTGTATGAGCATTATGCTAGGAAAAACTATGATCCTGAAGGATACATTCAGTCTTGCAAGAAGAGCCAGAACTTGGGAGGTTATCTGCATGTCAGTATTGAGGCTGAAGATATCTTTAGGAACATGGAGGATGTAGAGGCCAAAGAGGTAATTGATCAACTGAATAATGATCTGGCAGAAAAGAGACAAAGACTCAGGGAAATTGAAACTGAGGAGGAGGCAGAAAGTGAATATGATGAGAATGCAGTTGTCTCTAGATGGCAAGTGCAAGAGAAGGAAGAAGAGCCATACATGCAAGGCCAAATAGAGACAATATTAGAAGTTCATGCTGACTCTTGGTTAGATGAGTTTTCTGCTTTTGTTGGTGATGATGTTTTTATTCATTCGAAAGAATTTAAAACATTTTTGTACAATTTTAAAGGGAAGAAATTGAGGGACTCTATTCCGAACATAACGCTTGATAATGAGGTTGAGTTGTTAAAGAAATTAAAAGAGGAAATTGATGCAAAGATAACCACAATGACCCCTCAAAAGGGGAGGAAACTTCTTACAGAGGCTAGGGTGATTTTATTTCTCGGATGGGACCTTAGTGCTTCTTTTATCTTTGATAGTTTATTGCATTCAGAAAACAAGGAATTCAAATTGGATATACAAGGTGTAAATGATGTATTTATTGGTTCAAGATTTGATCAGGATAAGGAATATTTGAGGTTATGGGCTCTATACCCTCCCCACAAGAGACCATAGATCATTGATGTTGACAAGGTCTTTGGCCATATGATGAAACTAAAAGTTGGTGAAATTGATCCAATTGTTTTTGTTGATATCAGAGTGGATATTTTAAAATTCAATAAATAATAGATGGTCAGAGTGGTGAGGGAGAGGAACCAGTACAAGGCGTTGTATGAAGAAATGCTAAGGAGAAGTGGCCAACAGGTGCCAGTGGTTCTTACTCTGTATAGCTCTCAATAAAAGAAAAAATGCGAGGAGTTGTAGCAAGAAAATAAAAGGATATTAAAATAGATACAAAGTGTGAGGGAAGATACTGTTGGTGTATTACTAACTAAAAGATTTGAGGTTTTATAAGGCTTTCTGAAATAATTCTAGATAGTGTTTCAAAAGAACATGGAGAATGTAGTTTCACACAACAAAATTTCAAATAGATTGGGAACAAGGTTGCATGATAAAACAATGGCCAAAGTGGAAACAAAAGAAATTGAAAAAATAAAGAGGTTGCTAGCAAAACACAATAAATTTGATGAACAATTACAATTTGAATATGATGAATGCAAAGACACTATTCAACATGGTTTCCCACAATTAATTGACCAGAAGGGTGAGATAAAGGATAAAGATGTATGGATCTCAGAATGTCATAGTCTTCTCAATGTCACCCTTGATATTGCCCAAATTGATGGAATTGAATTGAAAGAGACAGTGAAATAGATGGAAAACTTTGTCACATTGGAAGTCATTGTTAGGGATATCATCCACGATGCAGACACATATAAGTCAGAGACGTACATGGAGCATATCCATAAGTGCTAGGAGACTAGACCTGATGTCTAAGTTGGAGCCCAGAGTCATATTTTTCTATGTTTTTCTAATATGTTCATATTGTAAAGACAGTTTTTAGGAAGTTAGTTTTTAGTTAGTTTTTGTTAGTTTTAGTTTTAATGAAAGGGTATGTCGTTTCACTTTCAAACTGAATCCTCATCTATAAATGGAGAATCTTTTAGAACAAGTGGGGGAGATACCTCAAGTTTTATGATCTTATCAAGACAATTTTATACAACACTTATGCAATTTGTTTTCTGGAAATATCAAAGTTGATGGATGATACATATTGAAATCAACTAGTTTGATTATCTATTTTCAATATAAATTTCAAGTGTTCTTCATTCTAAATGGTATATGCTTTTCAATTGATTGATTAGTTCCATGTGATAAATCTATTTTATTAGATTGCGTCAATGTGCTATCTTATGCTATTGTGATTGAGAATATTTCTAGTTTGAGCATCAATTTCAAAGGTTGGTTGGCAAGTTTCAAATTGTCTTATTGGTCTTTCGGAGCAAAGTTAAAATTCAATAAGACTAACTGCATTTTATATTTCAGTTACAATCCATATAGATGCTTTTGATGTGATGGTCTTGTTTTGGAAACAAGTTATTAAAACTGTCTCCATAGTTATATGTAGGATCTTTCAATTTGAAGTAGTATGAAATCAGTAAGGGATGAAGGCACTTGTCTGTTGTTGATCTGATATAATTAAATCAAGTATTTTTATAAGCAATCTTCATCAAGGAATCATACTTTTAATTTATACAGCCACAACTTCATAAATATTTACAAGTAAGGATTTCATAATTTTCAGCAAGCAATAAATATAACCAGACAAAATTCAAGAATCATTTGACTCCTAAAAAATTCACTATAGAAAAGCCTTTAACCGGAATTCAAGAAGTTCATGTTTCTCAACCTAATTGAAATTCAAGATCATTAGAAAACTATTCAAATGTTAAATTACATCCCACTTTAACTTAAATGAAAGAACCAATAGAGAAGTTCCTCTCACCCTCTGAGCAAGCCCTATCTGATCAAAGTTATCGTGCATAGCTATAGATTCTCAAAGCCTATCATAATCTTCCTCTTCTACATAAATTTCATTCAAAGCCTCATTAATAGCAACTACATTGTTGCTTTGTACTGCAACCATGTACGACTTCACAAGACGGAGATGTCCAACATGGATAACAAATACAATAGAACAAAATATACTCATGAAATTTTTCCAAACCAAATAGCTACTAAAGAGAACATCTCGAAAAACTTAATACCCAAGTGAAAGACATCTCGATAATACTAAAAAACAGTAACAGAATAAAAGAGTTTAGAACCATACCTTATGCATGATGTCAACCACTCGTGTGTGGTCTACCCTAAGGGCAAGGACATTCAAGGGGTCATTAATAAGAGCTGGGTGTTCTTGCAAATAGAAAGTCTACAACTTTGTAGTACAATTCAACATTGGCCACTTTAAGTACAACATCTTTGAATTGCATATGATCCCATGCCTCTAGAGAATGGTTCATGATAGTAGTGGCAGCATTATCATATTCATCATCTTGAATATATAAATATGTAAGTTCCTTCCAGTGCTACTGCTCATCACAAACACGGATATGAGTTCATCAAAGAAACCCCTTTTTTGATAGTAATCACTAACGTCTTCCAAGTCATCCACCTGAAACAAAAAATAAATGTTAGAATCACAAAAAATATAAATTTCTCACCTTCACAGTTACACATAACACTGCAGATGAACCTTCCCAGATTATCATATAAAAAAAACTTAAAAAAGAAACCACTTACTTGTGGTGTTGTTGTTCGTGTTGGCTCTGTTGGACCTTGCAATTAAGATTCAATATACATTATTCAATAAGATTAACTGTGCAACATAATGAAATATTGAAAAGTGTGTTATCTTATTGAGCTTCACTTGGTTTTGAAAATAGTTTAATATTCTCTACTTAATAGGGCCAACCACGTGAAGGTGGAAGCTCATTTGGCCCCTCGCCCCCCACCCAACATCACTCTAAATTCCCCGTTAACATCTAACATTCATTCATTGTTTCATCCATTAATAAAATATAAAATTCATTCATTATCACATAACGTTCAATAACACATAACATTCATTAACATTAACATGCAACATTCATCAATATTAATTAACACATATCATTCATGAACATTCATTAGCACATAATTACATTCATTAACACATAAAAATCAGTCATTATCAAATAATGTAGATTACAATCATTTCTTTTTTTGTTTTTTCTTTAAGCTATGAAAAGTCTAATTGGACCATCATTTTCTTCATCACTTCCCCCCTCTTCACTTGTTCTACCCTCTGCTCGTGATCTCGATGTATGCCTAGTCCTCTTTTGAGGAAGATGACACCAATACAAAGGAGGGTCCTCTGCAATAACAAAGAAATGGGTTAAATTCAAATCATTTTTTATTTTTGTTACAAGTATTTCATTAATTTAAAGAAAATAACCATGGCACTCTTTACCTAATGGGGCCACATCAGCTTCGAAATCATTTTGGCTAGCCTCAATCTCAACATGTTGAACACCCTCTAGATCCTCTAGAGTTGAAATACGAAAGGTTACATAAATCAATACACCAATTAAAATTAAATATGTTTAAAGGAATAATAGTGGTCCTCTTTACCTAACTGGGGAACATCACATTCCTGATGTTGTCTACCCAGATCATGCTCCACTTGGTCACCACTGACTACATGCTCTAAAATATTAACAAAAAAAGTTACATTAATTTCTACACCAATTACAATTTAAGATGTTTATTTGTATTAATAATTACATAAAAAAATTTGAATAGAAAATGAATACCTCCACTACTGGGATGCACATTCGAACCTTCATGTGGAGGTTGTGTTCCACGATTATCAGGATGCATTCCAATGTCATGCACATTGTTATAATTGCTTGCTTAATTAAAACAAATAAATTCACTTTATGTTGGAACTTAACATCAAATAGATTATTGGTAAGGTATTTAATTTGAAATTATTTTCATATAGCTTATTTACCTGTGTGATAGATGCACCAGAATCTCCTGTTTGCCCACTCAATTCTCATAGTCGTTCAACCACGACTGTATAGCTTTGCTAGTAGGCAATTCTCTTGTCACCTTCTGTGGGTGCTCTATTGAATTTAGAGCCCTGCATTTTTGCTTAGTATAGTGAATTTTGCTTGTATTGTTTGATAAAAAAAAATTGTTTGGAATTTATAAATATTTGGATGCGATATTTCATTTACTGATTCTTACAATTCATGCGGCAAGTTTCATATAACCACCAGAGCTGAGCTTGTGTTGCTCATGCTTTTCTTGTCTTGCCTTGGTTGCCTTTCACATGTCACTTAGTCTATGAAAAGTTTGAAATATGTTAGATTATATAAATATAAAAAGTAATTAGTACATAATTACATTCTTAATAGTATCACATACCTTCTTCTGGCGTCTAGTGGTGGATTTCCTTTTTTCCTTTCAATTCTTTCTTTCACATCCAAAATCAGGTCCTTCCACTCCCTCTTTGGAATGATGGGGGGACGCTCGTACTTTACGTTCTTCTCTAAATGTGTCTTGTACTGGTCCCTCACATACTTTAGATATGTGCCAACTTTTTCAAGGAGCTTGGTTTTGTTGAATGTGTCATTTCAGAACAACTCAACCATACGGTTTGTGAGTTCATCTTTTAACCTGTTTTCTTGGTCATTCCACCTTTTAAGCAAAAAAAAACCTATTAGATTCAGAAATGAACTGAAGCTACCTTTAATATAGTTCAAGAAATGGATCAAAGGAAAACTATTCTAGAAATGATGTGAAATAAAAATAGTGGATTAGGGTTAGTTCACGTATGATGTTCCACCTTTTATGTATGGTGGGCCTAAACATCTGCAATGCAATGTCATTAAGATTTTTATAAAAAAATATCATTTTCTGCAAAAAACTTCATGGGATAATTAGTCCAAAATGAGTGATTAGTAAGTAAATTACAATTACACTATATATAATAATAATTTTAAAGTACCTGGAACCTTCTATATCTTCAAGGGAATCAATTCTTTGTCGCTCACCACCAATGTGGTCTGCAATGTTCCCGTACTAGCAATACGAGAAGATCCAGGAAATGATGGTATGGTATCACTAGTATTCGCTTCTGGCACATTCTCATCTACATCTTCTATCGTAGAAAATAAATCCACTATGAAATACCCCCAAGAAAGAACACTTCAAGGGAAATAAACACATAACAAAAGAGAGAGCAAAAGAGGGATCTACCAACTATGGGCGAGTCAACATGATGAGCAGTAGAGGACGTTTGCATGCTGCATGTTGCTGACATTGTAGTTGGAAATAACCTCGAATGAGGCAGCCTTTCTACAGAAACATTGGCAACACCTGAAGAATAATACATTAAATATATGAAAACTACAAGAATTGTAAACAAGGATGAACCTTTATTAAGGGTTGTAAAAAAATATGAACCTTTATTAAGTGTTTGATGCTAATCTTAATGATACAACAATATGAAGGAGAATAATGAAGGTAGGTTTTGATGCAAGACAAAGGTATGTAAATTTGTGACAAGAGGGCAGTGTAAGTGATAAACTAGTATAGTCCTTACAAAAGATAGTCCATGGAATCTATGTATTTAGACTGCTTCAATGTGCTATCTCATGTTGTCAAACTTCATGTTGTCTTATTGGTCTTTGTAATGTCCCTACTTTGAAATATAATTTCATAATAGTAAATTAAAATACAAGTGATCAGACCAGATCAAATGAGAACTTCTAATTGTGAAACTAAATACTTTATTAACAGTTTAATAAACTATTATTACAATCATATATACACACAAAAATTATTATTATTCATTCTAAAGAGAGAGCAATAGTATAGACAGGGAAAGGCCTATGTAAATAACACTAGCATTAAAAAAGCAAGTTCACAAGTCCAAAGAAGGAGTAGTTTTAATGTATAGAACATGGTCATCACCTGCACTACCTGCAATACCCTGATCATGTCCAGCAGGTTGATGATGACACATGAAATTTTGTAAAAACAACATGTACATATTTTAGTTAGTGACATAAAAGAGTATAAAATATAAACCATTATTGAACTTTTGTTATAATTAAAGCTTTCATTACTTCTTACTCGCATGTTTTCTGTTGTTTGCATCAAATGATTTAGCCTATCTTTTATCTCATCAGTCTGAGGGGTCGTGCATACCAAAGCAACAATCTCTTTATTAATTTTTGTGATAGACATTTTTATCACTTCTATAGTGTTTGTGGAAATTGTGTAGTCCTCATCGCTTAATATTGTGTCGAGGTGTTGATATAAGGGAGGTTCCTTTCCCTTTCCCCGAACATCTGTCTATGACAAGAATATTATTAACACTATCAAAATTACTCCAAAACACTCAAGAAAATAACATAATAATGTAACAATTTGCTTCTATCTAATTTCTATAATTATAATGAGGTTTACCTGCTCAGTAGAAGTGTGGGGACCTACATCCCTATCTATGCTATATGATGGATCTAGGTCGCCCTGTGACAAACAAAAAATATAAACACGTTAGCGAAATGAAACCAATAGACTTAGCAAAAAAACTTAATAATAAGATGGTATATTGGAGTCATTAATTGGAGGTTGGTTTAAATGGTATATGGTACATACCACCCTCATGTTAGTAACTTTGTTTGTATCTGTATGATTCAAATTGTAATCGATTAGCAGCTCTTCCCCTGCACTTATTGATTTTATCGCACATAGGAATACACGATTTCGCTCGCACGCCTCAAATAGGAAATTGGGTTTCTTATTAGTTGACCCAGGTCACGTACTATTTATAAGACCTACAATATTCCCTATTGTGTTTGGCCTTCCATCAATGTATACAACCACTTGTTTACTTTGATCATTATATTTCTGTTGTATATAATTTGCTGACAGTGCATACCTGTGCATACTTTTTTTATATCTAACAATCTACACCCAATTTTTGTAATTGTAACAAGGTCCGACATACTCCATCAATTCAACAACTTTGTTGTAATAGACCTTTATGTCGTCCATTGAAAATAGGCCCAAACCATGTAACGACGAAGGTGCTATGCGATATATCCTCTCGTTAACACAAAAATCATTGTTTATTGGAGGAAGTTCCTTGGGTACCCATTGTTTCTATAGATGTTTGTACCTCAAGGGCACCTTGATGTCACCTTTGGTCTCATCATCATAAGAACATGACCCCCCTTGAGCAAGGAAAAATTCCATGCATTTATTGAATTTTCTTCTAATCTTTTGACCTCTAGTTGATCTCCCTATTTAGACCTACTACATGTCTCACTTTTGTTGACTATTCCTACATTTCCCTCACTCAAGGAAGACACATCTGACAAATACCTATTTGGTGGTACCCACACTCTATCAAATGAGAGAGTTAGTTGGTAATGAGAGAGATATTTAGCAAATGAGGGTAATGGTGATGAAGAAGTTAGCCCCGAAGTTGACGTTGAGATTAAAAATTGAATAAGTCCAACTGGGGCCTCAAGTGTTGATAACTGTATTAGATTTGCTGCTAATGTCGAGGTTTGAAGAACTGAGGAAGTTTGGTTTCCTAGTAATTTTTTAAAAATAAACTATTTTTATAGGGTATATTGACTTATACATGTCGATCCATGAGACTGTGCAAGATCCTCGTCAAAGGGGTTCAGGTTCCTGCATATGTAATTCAATTATCTTATGTTAGCTAAAATTAGATGATACGTATACTAAAAATTACATAATACACTACATGAACAATATAAAATCATCATAATCATTGTATATTTTTTTATTCCTTACCTTTACTTTATGTAGACTGTGCATGATCCTCAACTAAAAGGTTGACAATGTTTATAGTCAATTACCTGTTTACACCAAGGGTGACAACATCACACAAAATATATACATGAAATTAGCACCAACAATTGAGCATCATAAGCATTACATTTGTAATTTGATAAACAATAAATACATATGCATCATGAGCATCATAAGCATCACATATGTATCATCATAAACATGTAATCCATCACATATGTATCATAAATCATCATCCATCACATAGCTAATAGACAGTCCACATTCCATAAATAAACACAAAGTTCAAAAAATGTCAAATGTATCATCATAAATATGTAATCCATCACATATGTATTTTAAATCACCATCCATCACATAGCTAATAAACAGTCCAAATTCCATAAATAAACACAAAGTTCAAAAAATGTCATACATTTCATTCATGTCAATGATCTTCTTCTTCATCCAACTCATCATCATGACCATCATGATCATCATCGCATCATCATCATCATCATCACCACCACCACCACCATCATCGTCATCGTCATCGTCATCATCATCATCATCGTCATCATCGTCGTCATCATCATCATCATCATCATCGTCATCATCATCGTCATCGTCATCGTCATCATCATCGTTAGCAACAACAACAACAACAACAACAACAACAACAACATCATTATCATCATCATCTACATCATCTTCTACTTCTTTGGTATCTTCTTCTTCCATCTCATTATACTTTATCGACCTTCCTCTTGGATCATGTCTAACAACAAATGACCAACCCGGTTTATGTGGAACCTCTGAGTAAAATATCTGCTCACATTGGCTTGGAAGAACATTGGGCTAATCCCCAACTGGCTCAAATGACCTTGTATTAACCATTGTAAATCCATTATCATGTTCAATAACAGTTCTGTCAAGATCATTTTTATTTAGTCGTAGCCTATACCATTTGACGATGAACAGAACTAATTTGAAGGAATTAAAGTCACACTCAAGTATATCATCCAAAATGCCATAGTATCGATTTTGAGATTCTTCAGGATGTATGTTGTTTCTAGATGAAATATTGGTCACCTCAAAGACTACAGTTATCCTAGAATCACAAGTTTTCTTCTTGTCATCCATCTTTTTGATGCAAAATTTATGACCATTGCAACACATAGCCTTGTGGCGTTTGACCTACAATATGTCTAACATGTTAAAATTATTGCATCGTGAGTTGATAAACATACGGGTGATTAATAAAATTATACGTACCTGTTTATCTCTTAAACCATATGCTAAATCAATTTTTCTTTGCGTAACATTGGAATCTCCATTACAATGAGATTCTTTAACCAATGAAGCCACACCTTCCCATGTTAATGTGCGACCAGAATGTTGACATCATTCAATCCACACCATCATCCAATCAAGATTGTTTGCAATATACAAATGTAGCGCATCCCACTCCCGACCAACTATACAAATAATTGATAGACGACTTAGAACCAATTTATTTAGAAGACTAAGAATTAATTAACTACAATAACATCTTATAATTACCTCTCACTTTCCTCAATCTACCTTGCCCCATCAAGTACTCCCCTTTGAATTTGTTAATGGGGTTGGGATCCCAAATGCGATCTACGTGGATCTCTGCTATAAACTTAGGAAGATATTTAGCAATGTACACCATAGTCTGGTATACCATATATCCCTCCACCATAGAACCCTCAAGATGTGCTCTTTGTCAAACCAAAGCCTTAAAAAATTTCAAGTGCCTCTCGACCATCCACATTGACCTAGTGTGTACAGGTCCACACAATTCAATCTCCTCAACTTGGGGTATGAGGTAGTGTTCTTGTGCATTGAAAAAAGTTGAAGGTAGACACTTTTGCATTTCACACATCAAATGAAGGATTTTTCTCTTCCAATATTTTATATCTTCTTTATGGATTTCTTTAGATGACAACCACCTAGAAGAGATTCAAGATGCAAAAATATATAAACGAGACTTTACAAAATAATATACAATATACTACATAACAAGTAAAACAAATCACAAATATATTATCTATACAACAAATTGAACAAATATCACTACTTACCTCATGTATTTTCCAAGATCATTTATGACTTGCTTGACATTATTGTCAAAGTTGTCTGGGAGAGATAGAGGTAGAACGTACTGCAACAATTATCAAATAATCTTTTCATTGTTTTCTAAAATAATACAATTAAAAGTACATGCGCAGTATACAAATATTTAGTAAATACACAAGAACATGAATTACTTTAATGAAGGTATGTGAATCATGTGTTTTCATCTCTATCCCAAATTCACTTTTCTTTGATATGAGATTGTTTATGTTCGCAACAAATCTTGTGGGAAATTGAATTTTTCGTATGACTTCTTTTATAGCATTTCTTTGCTGATCCATTAATAACCAAGGAAGGCCACTTATATTAATCTAGTCTCCATTTCTATTTGATTGAATGACATTTTTCATTGCATGATTGGATTCCTGAATATCACTACAAATTTTGACAATTTTCTCTTTGTCACGTCTTCCCTCCAATATTTTCCATAAAGTCTTTGCTATATTATTTCCAATATGCATAGTATCAAACAAATGCACAATTTGTAGCCGATCGTAGTAGGGCAACCTACTAAATTGTCTCGGATAACTTTTTAGTCCCTTTGGAAGGTGGTCATTAATGCCTTGACGACCTTCATGATCATCAATTACATCATCAGTAAACAAAACACAATAGAAAAACACAAATTCCAAACATAAACCATTAGATGAAATGACATTACCTTGACGATTAATTCTATTATATTCCAACTTCCATAGGCAAGGTGTCATTCTTCATGGCTTTGATGTAGTCTCTTTTTTCCCATTGAAAAGATGTTTTTTAGTATTTCGATACTTATGATTTCTGTAGAGGAAGTGCCTATACTCATCAAACACCTGCTTTCCTAAACTTTTTGAATGACGGGATTTCATATTTGGACCACAAACAGGACATGCAAATTTTCTCTTTGTTTGAAGACCTACAAGATAATGTATAATTGGTGTAAATATGTTAATTTTTATAATTATTATTAGAATGCACAACTTAAACACTGTAACATACCACAAAAATGTGTTAGCCTTGGGGTACCATGTATTGTCCATACAAGCATTACATAGAATTGAAATTGTCTTTGTCCTATTGGTCTAGAAATATCATACATAGTGACACCATTCCATAACTCCAACAACTTGTCGATAAGAGGCTCAATATACACATTCATATCTTTAACTTTTACTTACCTAGTTGAATGAACAAAAACATTACATAATTATTATGACCATTTTACTGCAATATTTATAATTGAATGTAGATGACTATTAAATGATAAAATACCTGGAACAATCATTGATGCCCTCCTAAATGGACAAGGTTAGTCAATGATAAACAACACACCAGACACAAGAAAATCATTAGTGTTAGTCAATCAAAAACTAATCTAAACAGGCATATCAAGAGAGACACTAAAAGCATGCTAATATATCTAACTAAAGAAACAAAGATAATGAGGCATCTCCAAATGCCTCTTAGCATGTTCTTAGCTCCTTCTCCCTTGTTCTTCTCCTCTCCAAGTTCCAAAATAGTGTAGCTCTCAGCAGCTTTTTGCACTATGGATGCTTATGGAGGATTGAGATTTTAGTATTTTGCTTCAGATGGGAAATGAGAAACTAAAACACTAGATGATATTAAAATGATTGATTTTAACCCAAAATGACAAGATATTAGTTGATTATGCTAAAAATGCTCTCTTAAAATGCCTATAGCTTAAATGGATACAAGTTTTCAGGATCTGGATTATGAAGAAATGGGCTCTATTTATAGGAAAAATGGAGCAATGGATGGTTGAGATTGAGCAATCTCAACAAGGCCCAGGATTTAATGATTTCAAATCCATGTGAGGGCTTTCAACCCAATCCCAAGATGACAAATGTCAATGTGAGATAGGTTGAGAGGAGAGGGAATAAGCATTTAATGCTTGACATGACTTTGGGAGTTAAAGTCAAGGTTGGTTGAATGAATAAACTCTTTATTCAAAGAATAAAGCTTTTATCCAATGGATAAACTCTTGTGCAAATGTGAAATGGATGAATATGGTCAAAACAATAAATATTTGGGGAGACAAGTTTGAAATAACCATAAATGGTTATGTAAGAGCCATAAATGGTCATGTAAGAGCCATTAGTGGTCTTGGAAGACTTTGGGGGTTAATTTGTTGAACACACAAAACATTAAATGCTTTTCAAAGACTTTGGAGTCTTTGAGAAGTGACTCCATTTTGCCTAGGAATGTGACAATAATTAGGGGATGGATAAGGCTAATTAGGAAGGGGTTAGAAGAATCTAGAAGGGGATTAGATTTTTGCAAGTGGATTTGGTGGGTGAGGGAAAATAAGATTTTATTAAAATAAAAATTCATTTATTTCAATAAATGTGTGCAAGTTGCATTTGTAGGAAAATGCAAGGGGGGGGGGATAATGATTTAAATAAATGTTTTATTTAATTTATTTAAAAAAGGAAAAGGGGATTTAATTAAATAAATTGATTTTATTTATTTAATTGAATAGAATTTGATTTTAATGAATTAATTAAAATAAATTGAATAATTTATTTAATTAATAGAAGAATGTTTGGAGATGAATTAATTAAATATTAATTTAATTAATTGATGGCTAGTGGATTTTTAATCAAATAAATAGCGAATATTTATTTAATTAAGCTGGACAGATTTGTGTGACTACATTTGCCCCTCTTTGAGACGGTGCGGTTTATCATGTCGTTTCAAAGAAAGAAAAATTGGTGTGAAGAAATGCCCCATAAAATATAAATTTAATGGGTGGTATGCCCCCTCGAAAGATGGGCCGAATTTTTTAAAAAAATCGGGCGATCTCTCGAAAAAAGAATGAAAATTGGCAGGGTGTTAGAAGAAAAGAAGTTAGCCATACGGGTGAAAAATAGAAGAAAATGGGAGAAAAATGGAGAAATGGGGGGCTCGAGAAGTTCACGGGGACCACGGCGGTGAGCGGGGGGAAGTTACGGTGATGACGAAGGGTATAAATGGGGTGAAAGGGGTGAAAACAGGATCATTTGTGATCGCAACCAGTGTGAAACGAGAGCTCTGATAGGGACATTTGGAGGAGTGAGCAGCAGTCAGGATGCCGATACCGATAGCAGAGCACAAATTCAAGCGAGTCCAACAATTCCAGCGCCCAGATGACTATGGACCAGCAGTACGCAAATTTGAAATTTTAATTTTTATGTTTTTTTGATACGTTTTTAGCTGAGTCCAAGTCGGGTCGGAGCAAGAGCGCTAGAACTACGGTTTTGGCGCTTTTGCTCCATTAACTAGCGCTATTGTGTCGCAATGGCGCTATTGTCCCTTTGTTTGAGTGCCTTTGATTTTCTTTAGCGCTATTGTAGGCAAGTTTAGGCACTATTGATGAATAAGCACTATTGAAAGCTTGTTTGAGCACTATTGATCTTTATTAGCGCTACTGCATAGTTGTTTTAGCGCAGTTGTAGTTTTAGCGCTATCGGATAGCTGATTGAGCGCTTTTGTTAGGGTTGTAGCGCTATTGTTGGGAAACTAGCGCTGTTGATGGTAAAATAGCGCTTTTGCATTAGGATAAAGATATGCCCCAGTTTGGATGAAGAGAGTCTCCTGATGCGAATGATGGGTGGATGGCGAGATGAAGTGGGAGTTGTTTTGAACCATAGCAGCCTGATAAGACTTAGGTCATTTGTTAGGATAAATGCTTGATGAAGTGTAGGTGGCCATGATTGCTTACTTGTTGAGACCCAAAGATACTTGATCAAAGTATCTGATGATAGTCTAGGTTTAAACTTAAGAAAATTTGAAAACAAAACAACTGATGGTGATTGATGAATGTCCATGTGCAGGAGGAGCTAGGCGTGTTCCAGTTATGCGAGCACCATCCTGCGACACAGGAGTTGCGAGATCGATTGACAGAGGTGGAGATTGATTGCATTGCCTTGACGGGACTATATGAGGTGATGCACATGCTCGTGATTTGTATGAATCATGATTTGATCACAGCACCAACAGAGCGGTGGCACAACGAGACGTGCACCTTCCATTTGGCATAGGGGGAGATGATAGTGACCCTGGAGGATGTGTGGCGCATCCTACGGATTCTGATTCGAGGGGAGCTGGTCACATATGATAGATCCTAGGGGACTCTTGTGGTGTAGAGGATTTTTGATGAGGATGTTTTCATTGATGATGGCTCGATTGCCTAGGAGGAGATAGCGGCGTTATATGAGCCTCTGCCAGCAGTTTTAGCAGGTATCGTGGGAGGACTACTCTGTCCAGACAGACAATCACATGGGTTGGCCGTGGGGTGGGGACAGGTGATCGAGATGATGGTGACCGAGGGGACTCGATTTGCGTGGGGGCCGTGCGTGCTGGCGCACATGTACCAGGAGCTCCATGAGGTGGTTTATCGGGAGAGGGGTTCCCTATCAGTGGGCATGACGCTGCTACATATTTGGGCGTGGGAGCACCTACCAGTGACTCGACTGGTGAGTCTGAGATTCCATGCAGTAGATCAGCCATACATGTTCATGTATAGCGGCATGATGAGTCAGCCCCACCTGGGGAAGTTAGAGTGGTGGCGGCGGGTGTTGGATGATTTGGATGTAGTGATATGGTGGCCATACTTGGAGTGTGAGCCATGGGATGATGATGCAGAGGCACTGCCATATGTTTTATGACTCGATTCCTCATTGGGAGGACCTCATACCATGTAGAGAGACAGGTGCCCAGGAGAGTGTTGCGACAGTTTGGACGGCAGCAGGGACTACCCAGTGGATCAGGAGAGTATGCTCAGGTTATTCGAGAGAGGTACGCATGGGGGCCAGTGCTACCATATGATCAGGCACTGGCAGAGTTTCAAACACTGCAAGTGAGACCATGGGACATATGACCGAGGGTCGTGGATGCAGGTGTTACAGATGAGTACACGCAGTACCGGGCAATGCACCCGATCCTACAGATATCAAATCCAGCCGAGTCGATCCCAGATTTTGAGGATGAGAGGGGACGAAGACGGAGGAGAGCAGGAGGTCGAGGACCTAGGGTAGGTGGAGGAGATGGAGGAGGTGGTGGAGGAGGTGGAGGAGGAGGAGGTAGTGGAGGTGGAGGAGGTGGTGGGTTGGGGATGCGGAGTCAGCGGAGAGGGAGAGGTGGACTACCTCTACAAATATCACAGGGACCATTGATACAGGAAGGAGTTCAGCTGAGTGGGAGGGGGATGGAGAGAGAGATCCCGATGGATAGAGGGGAGGGGACTACTGGAGAGGGTGGTACAGGTGAGGCGGCGATGGATATCAGGGAGGGAGCCACGGGAGATCTCCGAGATCATATGATAACACACTTGCAGACCCGGATAGAGGATTTGGAGGAGGAGGTGATAGCTAGGGATGTGCAGCTATTTGCACAGGAGGCAAAGCTGGCGATGGTGCTGCGGGAGAGGGATAGTGTAGTGGAGAAATTGGTCGAGCTGCAAGAGAGAGTTCGGATGGGAGTAGGAGCATAGGGACCTACATGGGAGATGATGAGGGAGATGCGACAAGCACAGGCAGAGATAGACTACTGGCGAGGTTTGTATGAGCAGGTTGTACCAATTAGCCAGTGATCTCTCAGCTATTCTCAGATGCGGCAGGACAGATCAGAGCGATCACAGAGGGTGCAGAGCAATGGGGGTGTGATGGGTCCTCTACAGAGGGAGAGATCAGGGGATGCAGGAGGGAGTTGTGGTTCGATGAGGCCTCCACGGAAAGATGGATCAGGTGGTGCAGGCACCAGTGGGAGAGCAGGTGGCGATGGTGGTGGTGGTACAACATCTGGCCAGAGTGGCATTTGAGAGAGCATTTTTGCATATATGTATTGTATCATTGTTTATTTGTTGGATTGTTTTTTGGATGGCTCTTGGTAGCCAATTTTGTAGACTTCATTGTACTCTGATATATGAGATGATATATATGAGGAGATCCCATATTTGGATGATATGCATTTGATTTTTATGGATGTTTATGCAGGATGGTGAGTTATTACTTAGATGGATATGTGTATATGTATGCATTTGATGAGATGTTTCTTTTATGCATGTTTTGATGATGATTTATGATGTTGGATACTGACATATGAATGCAGGCTTATATATATATGATTTGTTTTGATTTTTGATGTAATGCTTTATGTATGTAATGCCATGATGATGATGTATGCGTATGATGATTTATGAATAGGATTTTGGTGTTTCCTATGCAATGATAATGATGAGATAATGTTAATGCAATGGTTGAATGATTGATTTTATGTATGGATATGCATCTAGATGTGTTTAGATGAATGTAATATGGATAAACAAAATGTAAAATACAAATGTTTATATGATAATGCCTAAACAAATGCATATGTATAATGGATATATATAATGGAATGAACCAATGTTTTTTTGTTTTGTTTTTTTTTTAAATTTTAAAAACAAATGGATTTGTGATTCTAAATGCATAAATATGTTTTAAGTAAAAATGATAATGTGATGATACTATAACTTATGGTTTTAATGATTGTACCTTAATGCAAGTAAAAACGGATAATGAATGCAATGTGAAATGAATCCTAAAATGAGCCTAATAAGATACTTTAATAAATGGATGAATAAATGCACTTTTTAACTATAAATGAATGTATGCAATGATAAATGATAAAAGATAATGAAATGATGAAGGATATTTGATATGAAATGAATGCCTAGTAAATGATTTAAAACCATCAAAGACAATTTGATCCTATGAATTAATCTAATTATTTATGATTGATACAATGATGCAAATGGTTTAATGAAAACTAATGCCAAAAATGAACTAGATGCAATATTAAGTTAAAAAATGACATGAATGGACTTAATGCAAGATGCACCTAAATGCGATGATGATATGATCATGAGGAATGCAAGGTTTTGAAGACTTTGCATGATGCATTGATGATGTATCAGAGTACTCGGTCGTGATTGTATCCAAGACCAGCTTTATTGGTCACTTTTGCATATAAAACCTATATATGAATGAATGAATGGATGGGTGATATGCAACGAAATGCAAGATATAAACAGATGAGATGGAATGACGATCCATAGTGCTCTATTTTCATCATTGAGCTTTAAAATGTTGGAAGAGAATACAAGCATCTTGACATAATGATTCAAGATGACCTGAGTATTCCTTACATGGATTTTATATAGCAAGTTAATACAAACGACTTGATATAAGGGTCAAGTCGACCAGAGTATTGCTTGCGGAACAGACAAGGATTATCTCCATTCATGCATGACTTGGATCATCCTCCTTGATCTTAGGCTGATCATATCCTGAGACAAGTGCATACCGTACTAAGAAATAAAACCTTTATCCAATTTGGATGAGGAGGAACCAAAGAATGAGCATTGTACCTATAAACAAATAGTATATACATAAAGAATAAAGAATAAGGATCCTTGGTAATGGTTCATGCCCATATGGTCGAGGTATACGCTATAGTCAGCAAGCCGTAATGATCTATGACTGCATTTGGCATAAGATCACATAGCTTGGTGAACTTCCCACGTAGACACCATTAGTACATGCCCCAGAACTTCATCGGAAATAATGCGCAATCGATACAAAACAATGTTGAAAGATCTTGATACAGATAAACAAATGATTGTACTCACAAATCAACCAAGTATTTTGATAGCTTAACATAATTTTCTTGTCAAAGAAAAACGTCACTGTTGTCTTTGTTTTGGTAAGGAAGGATGCATCCTTGTTTAAAGACAATTTGGAGTGTTGATGTTGATTGTGTGGTTTGATTGATAAATGGTCATCATGTGAGTATTGTGTCAATGTTTGTTTTGCATCTGTGCGAATGAGTATGTATAATGTGTTGCCATGTTTTTGATCTTTGATGGTTTTTTTTGGACTTTGTATTGTTTTTGAATGTTTTTGGTATTTTGTGAGACGTTTTTGAATGTTTTTGGATTTTGTGAGACATTTTTGAATGTTTTTGCCAATGAATCACCAGTAATGTAGAATCCACTTCCATCATCTATATTTTTAAGGGTATTGCCCCCAAGTGTAGACATGACTATGAAAAGTGGGATGCAAGACGCATGAAGTACTATCTCTGATTACAGATCAAATAACAAGCCATGGTTTAGATGGATGGATATGTGTATATATGAATGTGATCACAACGAGCTTGAAAGATATTGGAACCATTGTCTTTACGAGTGGAGCCTGTTTGCCAGGTTTTCACCATCGTACTTACCCAAGGTGCCACCGGAGTGGTTGTTCACCGTTTGGATGCATGATTTTTCTTTACTTTTTTGAATGTTTTTGTATTTCTTCAGGACATTTTCTGAATGTTTTTGGTATTTTCTGATATGCAGGGGAGCCTGATGCTCTGTTCAGCTTAGGTATAAAAATGTTTGAGGTGCATGCTATTGATTGGATCTGCGAGCGGTTCTCTTTTTGATGTAGCCAACTGATATGCCCCGGACCCGAATACAGCAGTGACAACATATGGGCCCAGCCAGTTTGATTCAAACTTGCCCTGATGTTCTCTGTGTGGCTGGTTGCGAGGATTCTCTCGTAGAACAAGATCACCTACCTCAAATGTATGAGATCTAACTCGGTGATTGTAGCTTCTACTCATGCGCTGCTGATAGGCTTTGAGGTGATTGTACGCAGCTTGTCGTTTCTCATCAAGTAACTCTAAGTCCTGAAGACGGGATACTCTGTAGGCTTCATCATCGATGAGATTGTGCAAGGAAACCCGTAAGGATGGTATCTCGACCTCAATAGGTAAGATAGCCTCAGTACCATAGACCAATGAATAAGGAGTTACGCCTGTAGGGGTTCGAATGCTAGTTTGATATGCCCATAGTGTTGGATTTAGTTGAACATGCCAATCACAGCCGGCATCATTGACTGTCTTCTTGAGGATTCTCAATATGTTTTTATTGGATGCTTCAGCCTGACCATTGCCTTGTGGGTAATAGGGAGTGGAAAAGTGGTGTTGGATATGAAATTTCTCACAAAGTTCGCGGACATCCTGATTTTTGAAAGGAAGACCGTTATCTGTGATGATGGACATGGGTACACCATACCCGCAGATGATGTAGTTGAGGATGAATGAGGCAATCTGCTTGCCAGTGACTTGGGTAAGTGGAACAGCTTCGATCCACTTTGTGAAATATTCGATGGCGGTAATAATGAATTTATGGCCATTGGATGAAGATGGATGAATCTTACCCACAAGGTCAAGGCCCCATTGACAAAAAGGCCATGGTGTTGTGATTGGTTGCAGTTCCTGGGCCGGTGCATGTATCAGGTCGCCATGAATTTGACATTTCTTGCATTTTCTGACAAAGTAGTAGGAATCTTTTTCCATAGATGGCCAATAGTATCCATTGCGCAGGAGTTTCTTGGCTAGTGATGGACCACTTGAGTGAGTCCCGCAAATTCCTTCATGAAATTCTTCCAAAGCTTTTGTTATCTCACCTTGTTCTAGATATCGAAGGAGAGTACCATCAAGACCGCGTCGGTATAGGGTTTCAGCAATAATGTTATATCAAGCAGTTTGGCGAATGAAGGTTTTACGTTGGTTATTCGATTGGTTGGGAGGAAGGGTGTGATCGCGGAGATAGGTGTAGAACTCACCGTACCATGGGGATTCAGAATCGACAAGGCGACATATCATTTTGGATTCGAGGATATCATAAGAAGGAATCCAAAGTTGTTCTACCAAGAACTCATAGCGTGTTGAATTCTGTGGAAGATCTAGGAGAGATGCGATGGTAGCCATAGCGTCAGTAGCTTGATTCTGATCTCTTGGTATCTGCTCAAAAGTGATAGTAGTAAATGATGTCTTTAGATTATCCACCATTTGTTTATATGGCATGAGTTTATCATCCTTGGTCTGATATTCATCTATTGCTTGTCAAATGACCAGTTGGGAATCACCATATACTTGTAGTTCTTGTAATTTCTATTGTACGGCTAGCCTAAGTCCTATGATCAAGGCCTCATACTCTGCTATGTTGTTGGTGCATGGAAATGTGAGCTTGTAAGACTTCAAGATGCTATCACCTTGAGGTGTGATAAATAGAATGCCTTCCCCCGAGCCATGCCTAGTGTACGAACCATCAAAGTATAGTTTTCATGGTTGTATTGTTGTGATCATGAATATCTCTTCATCTGGAAAATTGGAAATGAGAGGATGATCGCCTATGAGGGGTGCATCGGCCAATTGATCTGCAATAACTTGACCTTTGATAGCTTTACGATCCACATACTCGATGTCAAATTCACTTAAAATCATCACCCATTTGGCCAAGCGGCCTGTCAATGCTGCTTTGCTGAGTAAATACTTGAGTGGATCAATCTTTGCAATGAGTTGTACCTTGTGTGTTAACAGATAGTGCCTCAGTTTAGTAGCTGCCAGGATTACTGCTAGGCAAGCTCGCTCAATAGGTGTGTAATTGAGTTCATAGCCTACCAGTGTGCAAGAGATGTAGTAAACAGCACACTCTTTTCCTTCTACATTATGTTGTGCCAATAGTACACCCAATGCTGTATTTGCTGCTGAGATATAGAGTAACAACGGTCTACTTGGATCTGGTGGCATCAGCAATGGTGGATTTATGAGATAGTCCTTAAGTGTCTGAAATGTTTGCTAGCATCTGCCATCCCACTGAAAGTGGATGTTCTTGTGTAGCAGGTGTGTGAATGGGTGACATTTATCTGCCAACTGTGCAATGAATCTTCGGATGGATTAAAGTCGCCCTTGTAATGTCCTTAGCTGACTGATATTCTTTGGAGGTGGCATGTCCATGATTGCTTTTACCTTTGCTGGGTCGACCTCAATACCTTTGCTTGAGATAATGTATCCTAGAAGCTTCCCGAAGATTACTCCAAAGACACATTTCTTTGGGTTGAGTCGAACATGGTATTGTTCCAGTCTACCAAAAATTTTATCTAAGACGTGGAGATGTCCTTCTCTGGTAAGTGATTTTTCTAGTAAGTCATCCACATAATCTTCCATCATAGTATGCATCATGTCATGGAAGATGGTGGTCATTACTCTTTGATAGGTTGCTCCTGCATTCTTTAGACCAAAAGGCATTACATACCAGCAATATGTGCCCCATGGACATGTGAAGGCTGTCTTATGTTGATCTTTTGGTGCGATCTTTATTTGATTGTATCCTAAAAAGCCATCCATGAGTGAAAGCATGGCATGTCCTGCTGTCAAGTCTACTATGATGTCGATATTTGGTAGGGGGAAGTCATCCTTAGGACATGCCTTATTCAGATCTCTGAAGTCGGTACAAATGTGGATGCCCCCTTTTGGTTTGCCGACAGACACAATGTTGGAGATCCAATCTGCATAATCAATTGGTCTAATGAAACCAACATCTATGAGTTTCTTGAGTTCTATTTTGACTAGCACTTCAATCTGAGGATGCATCTTGCGAAGCTTCTGCTTGACAGGTTTGGCTCCTTCTGCTACTGTGAGGTGATGCATGACTAAATCAAGATCAAGCCCAGGCATGTCTTCATATGACCATGCAAAGTTGATCTGACACTTTTGGAAGAACTATATAAATTTAGGTTGTTCCTCTGGAGCGAGAAGAGATGCCAGATGTATGAGATGAGGATTGTCAGGAGTACCCACATTGTATTCTTTGTTTTCCTTGATGAGAATCGTTGATCGTTCCTATTGTGTACTAGCAGGGAGAATGTCAAACCCTTCATCCTCAGGTGCCTCAGAGAGGTTTTTACCGTTGGATACGCTTTTTCTTTTTACTTTTGTCGGATCAAACAGTGCCACAATGTGGTTTTCACTGGAAGATCCATGCTTTATTGTTATATTTTTGCAGCTGAAAGGTTTGGCATCCGCCTCGAAGTATGCTACATTATTAAGTTCAATGGCGAATCCAGCTTTGTGATCCCCACTTGGTAGGTTATCCCTTAATTCCAAAAAGTCAATGATGGCCTCATCGTTTTGGAAGAAGTCAAGACATGGGGGATTTGGTTGGTTCCATTCGATGAGTTCAGGGTGGATAATGGGCATTACTTCATCGATTAGGTTAAGCGTGTTAGATTCATTAGTGAGGGTTAAGATGTTATGGTGAAGGTCGTTAATGGTAATCTCCCTGTCAGAATCAGGCATAGGATGAGACGTAGGGTCTGTGGAAGATGTTTCCAGTTCAGGAACCCATGTGGTCTTTATCTGTGCTTCTCCATAAATAGGGATGTCTTTGCGTGGCGGAGGTGGTGATGTGTCTTCCTCATCTGAAGTATTAAGCTATACAGAATCAAATTCCCACTCATGTGAGTCGATCTCTGAATCACTTTCTAGCATCCGATTGCTATACCATACTGGGATGTCCTTTGAGTTAAATACTGTAGGTGTGATTGGTTGATGTACCTTTGTAGTGATCGGTGCTGCAGGAAGTTTGATGAGGATCAAGGAATCTAGTACAGGGAGTATTGGTAGTGTTGACTCAGTGGCTTCTGCTGGAACTACTGGTGCCATAGATACTGCTGCGGGTTCTGATACAGTTGCTGCTACTAATGGTGCTGCTGATGGGATTATGGGTTAATTTGGTGGAATGAATGGCATTGGTGATGGTTGCGTTGGGGTTGTGAGCCTCGGTGGGGCAGCTGCGATGGTGTTTGATGTTGCTCTGATAATAAAAGGTGCTCTCTTTGCCATAGGCTGATATAGTGGTTTGTTGGGTTTTCCTTTGAATTTGAGTTTAGGAAAGATCTCGTTTTCAAAGCCTAGGCCTATATTACCTTTGGGCTTGAATTCTGGTAGCAGAGGTTCATGTCGTCCTTGTTTGCAATATCCCAAAGCACTTTGACCATCATACCCCATTCGTTGCATAATGAGGAGACCTTTGCCATACTGATCCATAGGAAGTTTAACTGGCGGGATATCAGTGGTGATGGGATCTTTATAGATCCATTTTGCTAAGTCCTCATCTTGGGTTTCTTCCTCTTGACTCTTTCCAAGGATGAAAGGCGTCAAAGCACATGCTGGCGTGATCAGTGGTTGCTGGAGTAACTGCTGTGGTTTACCATGTGTTCGAGGAGAAGTGGGCATTTGTCCTACACAAAAGAGTTGACTCAAGTTGTATTCCCTGGGACCTTCCTCTGCTATCTTCATCTTAAGCTTTTCTTGCTTGGGTATAGTGGTGTTTGAACTGGCAAGAGAGGCTGGACTTATATATGATGTGGAGGAAATGGCTTCTCTATTATTAGGAACAGTAATCTCTGGTTGATGGCTGATATTATGGAAAAACGCAAAGGGATTTGTATCGCCCAGGATTGTGATCTCTACACCGTTATGTGGGAACTTGATACATTGATGGTAGGTAGATGGAACGGCTTGCATGGCATGTATCCAAGGTCTTCCTAACAATAGATTATATGGTAGAGGAAGGTCTAGAACCTAACAGATGATGTGCTTTACCACAGGGCCTACTCGGATTGGTAGTACCACAGCTCCTTTGGATGAACGCTCTGCATCATCATAGGCTTTGATTGTGATCTTCTTACGAGGATCCACTGATTCTACCGCATAGCCCAATGCTATGACCAACTGTAGTGTACAAATGTTCAAGCCTGCTCCATTATCTATCAAGACTCGCTTGATCCTATGTTGGTTGATAAAGCCTTCAATGTGTAGCGAAGCGTTATGAGGTTGCTGGAAGGAAGAGTTGTCACTTTTGGAGAAAGTGAGACAAGGTGATGACTTTAGACTTCCAACCATGGCTTGAAATTGGTCTGTATTCAGATTTGCAGAGACTGACGCCTCTTGGAGTGCTTGATCCAAGATAGTTTTATGAGATGGCAATAGGCGCAATAGCTCTAAAATGGATATAAGCGCAGGGGTTTTGTCTAATTGTTCCACAAGATTGTACTACTTTGGGATGGAGGTGGTGCCTTGTGGAGCTGCTTTTATGGTGACCTTGCCATGACGTGTAACAACATTGCAACTTGAGTTGGGATTTTTGAAGGTTATAGTTGCAACTTGTTCACTGGCATCATACAGATGATTTATAGTGTAGTTATATGCAGCCTGTGTATAATCAGTGGTATCAGTGCCTCACCTAGAAGTGGAAGGACCCCTTTGATCTTGTGATGGAAGTGGATTTTTGAACATCAGATGATCATTATTTGTTGTTTTTGGGTCATGTCCTTCAATTTCAATTTCTCCTCGGTCAATAAGATCCTGGATGAGATCTTTCAATCGGTGACAATTACTTGTCTTGTGTCCTCTTCCTTGATGGAATTCATAGTGTTCAGTATCTCTCCACCATGCCGGTTTGACCTGAGGCTCATAGTTTGATAGTTTAGGTAGAGTGACCAAATTTTGAGAAATGAGTTGTCGCAATACTGTTTCAATGGGTTCACCTAAGGGAGTGTATGTGCATTTCTGTTTTTGCTGACGAGGTCTTGGTTCATCGTGAGATGTGATGCGACCTTGATTGGAAGGAACATTTGTGTTGTTCTGAGGTGGAGGATTTTGTCCTGCAAACCGAACCACAGATTGTGCATTTTGGATAGTCTGGGCATCCACAACCCCATCGTGGATGATATTCTTGTTTTTATTCCAGAAGCTTGGTTTATCACTATTGAAGCACGAGCGAGGACCATATTTTGGTTCATTAAAGATTTTGATGAGTCCTTTCTTGATAAGTGCCCTTTCACATTTCAAACCCTTGGTGATCATATCATTAAAAGAGTCTGTGTCTTTGACATCCAGGTGAAATTCCATTTCTTCGTTTAAGTTGGAAATGAATATTTCCACTAGTTCTCATTCAAGTAACTGAAGAGAATGTTTGCTGGACATTTGGCGCCATCGTTGCAGGAATACTGAGAATAGTTCACCTGGTTTTTGTTTGGTGTTGCACAAACCGGCCATGGTAATGTCACGTTCAATGTTATGAGAGTAATGAGCGAGGAGTTTCTGGATAAGTTCTTCAAATGTTCTAATGCCACCTGATAGTCGAGAAAACCATGATGTGGTTGTTCCTCCCAAGCTTTGGGGAAAAAGGTGCATTAGGTATGTGTCTTCATATGCCACTTCAAGACAAGCGGAATGAAATTCTCTGACATGATCGCGGGGATCCCCTTTTCCTCTATATTTTCAAATTTGGGTGTTTCGAATCCTCAGGGAAAGGGTGGCATATAAAGATTCCTATCAAAAGGATAGGGACAGATGTCATTGAGTGAGAATTGGTTAGTCTTAACACCACTATGAAGATGTTGGGCGAGATTCTTGACTTGTTGCTGCAACATCTCCATTTCATTTGGAGGAGGAGGTGGTGGGTTACCTCGAGGAATGTTATATCTAATGGGATCTCTACCTCTTTCCTCTTCATGGCGACTTTGTCTTTCTGATGCTTGTCTTAATTGGGCAAGATCAAAGTCAGAGGGGAGTTTTGCTCCTTCTTGAGCGAGTCTTAAGAAGTGAGCATCCGCATTGCTCCTGAGTATTTCCTCAAATAGTTTGTTAAAGAGAGGGTTATGCTGAGCCCTTTCTATTGTTGCAGGAGTAGGAGTACTTGGGTTTTCATCATTTGCATTTCCTCCAAGTGCTTCTTGAAATTCATTGAGATTTTCCTCCTCTTCTTCCTCAATTTCTATTTCTCGTTGTCTTGCCTGTGATCGGGTTTGAGCCATTTTGTTTATGAGTTTTCGTTGAAGTTGTTTGTTGATGAAATGAAAGATTGATGGTTGGTGAATTGTGTTGTATGTAGATCTCTAGCACTTTTAAGGTGGATGTAACCGAAATTCCTTCTTTGAATTGCTTGCTTGTTTTGATAAGTTCTTGATGTGATAAGGTGTAGAAAAAACCTGAGATGTGTTACAGATTTAACTACCTAGTAATGAGAGGATTCACTCATGAACTAGTTTTAACCTGCGTAGATGTGTCTCTTAGGATGAGCTTATCCTAGATGTAGAAACAATCTAAAAAGTGATGTGATGTGTTTGATTCAAGCAATATCTAAAAAGAGAACTTGGGACAAGAACCTCTTAATGTTTTGAGAGTTGGGATGAATTGATGATAAAGTGATGATGGATGAATAAGATGATGGATGAAAATGTTTTCAACATTCAATAAAAACTTTGTGTTACAAATGGGACAAACTCTATCTCTTCCCTTTTGGGTGTTGGTGGTATTTCTCGAGCTGTGTTGTATGTGATACAGATGTTTGGGAAGAAGTTGGGATTAATCTTACCTCCTTGGTTTTTGTGATAACTTAGAGCTCTATATTGCATAAAAGCTCTGCGGTTCAATGATTCGGAATCAAATTCGTTTGTTTTGCCTTGAAGGTAGAGACGCATGTGACGCAAAAAGACTCTATGTGAGACAAAGATTTGCCTATTTATATAGAAGAATTTCCTCCTTTTGATCAAAGCCTTTGAGCTTAATGGTCTTCTTTTCAAGTTGATATTTTGATGACGCTTCTTCCTTCGCAAGATGTGAAGAATGGTCATAAAATTTGACTCTTTGTTGTTTGCACTTTGTTTTTGATGTGTTTGGTTGTTTTTGAAAGATGTTTGGTTGGATGAATACTTGGTTTTTGAAAGTGATTTTCTGATTTTTCTTTGACAAGAAAACAAAGCAAGCACACAAACACAAGAATGTTGCCCCAAAGGCACAAATGAGTATGGGTCTAAATCAACCCAATCCTTGGACTTGTATATGACGCTTCCTTTAGATGTATTTTAAGGTGTATTTTTAAAGCCTAAAGTCGGCTCAATTTGTACTTGGTCTTTAAAACGAACACACTTCAAACACTTTTTATCCCTAAGGTCAAATGGCCAGTTGTGATAAATTTAGCCCACATCTTGATATTTCTTCAACTTTGGTACTACATACCTTATGAATCCCGCCTTGGCAGGTAAGGATGTGATATACTAAGTCTTGCACGAGCATAACAAATAGATGATCCCTATGATGGGGGAGTCACCATTTTTATCAAGCCACAAGTGACTTTTCAAAAAGCTATGTTTCTACTCAAGGAAATATGTATGGTGAGTATCTTGGGAGCAAAACCATCTATGCTCTTGCACTAAATTATATCGCAAATATCCTCAATCAATAGAACGGGTGGGCTACTACTTAAAGGTGTTTAGTCATGTTCGATGTTTTTGGACATAAGTTCATTCTACAGTGACTCACTTAAGAGCCTTGTAACTGGTGGTGGGGCCCATTTGTCCTTTCGGCCAGTTACACTGTAGGAACAACTATACCCAAGGCTGCAGCTTTTGCTCTCACCTGATTTCTATAGCGGCTCGAAGGATTTACTGCTCGAGGTCATTCCCAAGAGTATCGATCCCTTGGCAGGCCTCTCTTACAAAGATAAAATTTGAGTGTTACTAACACTTTTCTCTTGCACCTAGGACCACGAAAGCCAAGGGAGAGGATAGTGTGTGTTAGAGGTAGGACCACTCGACTGACTTTTTGCACAAGTGTGCCAAGCACGAAAGACACTTGTTCTTTTTACTCCACCATTGCAATGTGATCTAACTATTTGGAGATGTTGCTCCAACAACCATGATGTTCTTTTTAACTTTCAAAGGCAATGTGTTTTGTAATCTAGAATTTGAAAATCCTGGTCAACTTAATGAAAAACACATTTGCTTGAAGTAAAATCGCTTGCAAAAATCAAACAAGTGGATTGTGTATTTTATGTGCACCAAAATTTGAAGTGTGGATTTGTAAATTCTTTAGTTTGATGCAAGCAAATCAAATTTGTTTGTTGATTTTAAGCACCAAAAGACAAGTGATCCTAACTAGAAAGCAATGAAATTTTGTTTTTTTCAAGTATTTTTTTTTAAAAGCACCAAAAGACGAGTGATCCTAACTAGAAAGCGATGAAATTTTGTTTGTTCAAGTTTTAATGCACCAAAGGAAAATTTGTGATTTTTAATGGTGAGTTTTAACCTACACAAACAACAAATCGTTAGTAAAATTTATGTCCAAGGGGGGGCTTCCACAAGCCTAAAATTTTCACTTTTTTGATTACAAGGTGATTTTTACGACATTATGTTACAATAGCGCTAGTCTGTGTTTGAATAGAGGTGCTATTTAACACAAAAGCGCTGAAAGAATGGGAAAGACAGAGAGGCAAAAAGCGCTGAAAGATTATCAATAGCGCCAAAAGAATGACAAAGGCGCTAAAACAGTTCCAAAAGCGCTGAAATTTTGACAATAGTGCTATTGTAAGAACAATAGCGCTAAAAACATAAGTGTCGGTAGCGCTAGAACGTGTTCGATAGCGCCAAAGCGCAACCTGTGTGACACTTTCAACATTCAAACATGTTAGTTTGCTAAAAAAAATGATATTTTTGGTGTTTCGATTCACGTCGGGTTCACCAAATGATGCCCTCCTAAATGGACAAGGTTAGTCAATGATAAGCAACACACCAGACACAAGAAAATCGTTAGTGTTAGTCAATCAAAAACTAATCTAAATAGGCATATCAAGAGAGACACTAAAAGCATGCAGGCATCTCCAAATGCCTCTTAGCATGTTCTTAGCTCCTTCTCCCTTGTTCCTCTCCTCTCCAAGTTCCAAAATAGTGTAGCTCTCAGCAGCTTTTTGCACTATGGATGCTTATGGAGGATTGAGATTTTAGTATTTTGCTTCAGATGGGAAATGCGAAACTAAAACACTAGATGATATTAAAATGATTGATTTTAACCCAAAATGACAAGATATTAGTTGATTATGCTAAAAATGCTCTCTTAAAATGCCTATAGCTTAAATGCATACAAGTTTTCAGTATCTGGATTATGAAGAAATGGACTCTATTTATAGGAAAAATGGAGCAATGGATGGTTGAGATTGAGCAATCTCAACAAGGGTCAGGATTGAATGATTTCAAATCCATGTTAGGGCTTTCAACCCAATCCCAAGATGACAAGTGTCAATGTGAGATAGGTTGAGAGGAGAGGGAATAAGCATTTAATGCTTGACATGACTTTGGGAGTTAAAGTCAAGGTTGGTTGAATGAATAAACTCTTTATTCAAAGAATAAAGCTTTTATCCAATGGATAAACTCTTGTGCAAATGTGAAATGGATGAATATGGTCAAAACAATAAATGTTTGGGGAGACAAGTTTGAAATAACCATAAATGGTTATGTAAGAGTCATAAATGGTCATGTAAAAGCCATTAGTGGTCTTGGAAGACTTTGGGGGTTAATTTGTTGAACACACAAAGCATTAAATGCTTTTCAAAGACTTTGGAGTCTTTGAGAAGTGACTCCATTTTGCTTAGGAATGTGACAATAATTAGGGGATGGATAAGGCTAATTAGGAAGGGGTTAGAAGAATCTAGAAGGGGATTAAATTTTTGCAAGTGGATTTGGTGGGTGAGGGAAAATAGGATTTTATTAAAATAAAAATTCATTTATTTCAATAAATGTGTGCAAGTTGCATTTGTAGGAAAATGCAAGTGGGGGGGGGATAATGATTTAAATAAATGTTTTATTTAATTTATTTAAAAGAGGAAAAGGGGATTTAATTAAATAAATTGATTTTATTTATTTAATTGAATGGAATTTGATTTTAATGAATGAATTAAAATAAATTGAATAATTTATTTAATTAAGAGAAGAATGTTTGAAGATGAATTAATTAGATATTAATTTAATTAATTGATGGCTAGTGGATTTTTAATCAAATAAATAGCGAATATTTATTTAATTAAGCTGGATAGATTTGTGTGACTACAATCATCACCAACATTATGTGCTCCCTCTTTATTGACATCCATGGAGGAATGTTATTGTTGATAACAAAAACTGGCCACATCGAGTAAACATAACTTATCTCTCCAGATGGATTAATACCGTCTGCTGCCAATGAAAGCTTGAGATTACAAGGTTCTTCTTTAAAGTGTGGCCACTTTTCCTCTATGTCCATAAATGTTGAACCATCTGCAGGCATTTGAATAATGTCATCTCGACTTCTATTGCATGCATGGTAATCCATAAATTGTGCCAAGCTAGTGCACCTGAATAATCGTTGCATACGTGGAATAATGGGAATATAACGAAGAACCTTACAAGGCACCTTTTTTTTATTTGATCTACTCGATATCTACTGATATGACATTTAGGGCATTCTGTTGCAAACTCATGTTGTTTATGATATATAATATGATCATTGGGACAAGAATCTATTGCTTGATACTCCATTCCAATATCTTTCAGAATGGAAGATAATTCTCGGTATGAGTGAGGTAGAATATTTGATGGTGGTAACAAAAACTCACCTATCAATATACAAAGTATTAATTTGTTAATATAAAGAATATTAATGGTACATGATTCAACCTTTATTAACTATAATGACATATATGACATACCTTAACGTACGTGAGATTGTTATGTTGGATAAACTATTCATAACCTTTAAGTTCACCAACAACAATACAACAAAGAGAAGAGTTGTTTGGGAGTCTTCATAAAGGGGGCTCGTATGCCTTTTCAAGTACAGGTAAATCATGAACAACATCAAGGTCATCTTGATCATCACGATCAGCTGTGCCAGTACTAAATGTGTCATGGATCAATGTATTTATACCATCATCTTCAATTGTGTTTTCTGGTCCATAATCGTCATCTTCCATGGGATCATTATCTTCAGCTTTGATATTCACACCTTCATTTTCCTCCACTTCGAAAAACATATTCTCCGAGTTGTGTTGGTCCATATCATGTGCCCTGGAGAGCTCGACCTATATAAAAATGATCAACACAAATAAACCATGATCATGATCTCATCATGAAGTGATTTCTTATGTATATAAATTGTTAAAACGATATAATGAACAACTTACCAATGGATGATAATCATGTCCCCCTTCAATGTGACCATGTTGCCTACAATGTTTCTTAGTTGTTTTGATTAGAAGTATTCTAGTCTTTAAGCCCTTACAAATTTCGTAGAGACAATAATATTTTCCATCACCTTTTATTTTTAGGGTATACCACAATCTAGCAAGTGTCTCCTTATTTTGTTCTTCGCTGATATTTTCTGAAATGGTCTTTCTTCACATGCAAAAAAGTCAGGCTATCGAAACTTCGGTGCGTAACCTTCACAAACTACACATAAGGATATCGCAAGTACAGAAGTCTTCTTAGAACTACTTATATAGAAGTTGAAATGTTACTTAAACTTAGACTCTCTTCAATTATGAAGACTATTTTATTTAGATAGTTTTCTTGGCTAAAAAAGAAGCTTGATTTTGGCAAGTTGATGACAAATATTTGAGTTTTAAAAAAAGAGAAACCTTTTTATTGTGTCATCTAATAGAATCAACTTAGGAATGATGAATTTACGAAGAAGTCAACATGAAACCAAATTCATATGAAAGAGAATTTCATTGACTATTAGAATCCAAAATATGAAGAAACTTGAGCGGTTACATTAAGAGTTATAATCAATTCTTTTGGTGCAACCCTGTCAACAAGGGTTTTATGACAGTTTTGACAAAAAACATTAGAACTTTCTTTATATCCATGGATTACCTTCAAACATGTCTTGAATTAAAGATAACTCTTCATTCTACAACCTCAAATAGGTTATTAGGGATTGGATTCAATCCAAATCTTATTAGGAAAAACATCTAAAGCAGCAAATAATCATGACTGTCAAAAACAACAGTCAAAAGTATTGAACAAAATATCAATTTTCTCATTGAATCTTCATCAAAAAAAATTTCCAATACATACTTTATAGAAATACACTTCCTTCCTATTTATCTAACAAACAATTACATGGAAGTTTTACTTTCAAACTAATATACAAACCTGTAACTGTCACAACCTTGTAGAAGTAAGTGACAATTAGAGGCTTTATTTGATCTAACCTTACAAGACTTTCCTCCAACGCTGTCACACACACTTAATCCGAATAAATGATGGATTTTATAGCCTCTCATGGTTCTATAACTATTCCAACTGCCCCTAAGACCCAAATGTACAATTTGACAATATTTTATGCATTGTTGCATTACAACTTTTTAGTGACACCTTGACAACTTTTGCCTTTTGACATGAACAACCACTAAACATTACTTAGATACTTTGAAAACCTTAGAATGGACTCAAAACAACATATTAAACCTTTATTAACCTTCCATGGGTACATTTACATTATTTGAACAATCAGGGCCTAAATAGGACTATTTGACAAGTTTTGACAAAATGGCTCAGTTAGCCTTACACATTGATTTCAAGCTTGACAAGCTTGTTTATTTCTCATTACTCATGATGAGTATGTATCTTCTTAATCTTAGTACCATTTAGTTCTCCCCTTTAAGAAACAAGAGAGTATGGATGTCTTTAAGTATGGATGTCTAGAAGTGGAAGGGAAATGGAAGAAGTCCATTAGAACTCCATAAGTCTGCAAATCAAACCATCGGTGTAGCCTACCCTGAAGAAAGAACCCTAGCAAAGCCAAAGGTCATCGGGAAGTGATTAACTATCACTAAAAGGGGATAGGAGCTATCTTGATACCTAATAGACACATCAAGAGGATATACACCGACTGAGTCATTACTAAAGTATTGTCGGCGTGACTTTCGCTGTCGGAACATGCAAATTGTTGTCTTGTCGATAGCCAGTAAGGCTATCGGTAAGACTTACACCAATAGGAAGAGAAGCCTTAGTCATCGGTACAACTTAAAGATATCGGGGTGTAAAATTTCAAGCTATCCCAACGCCTGATGGAAACAATAGAGTAGGAGATTCATCGGGGAAAAAGTAACTATCGGCAGAGGTTGTTCAAGGTTATGCTCAAGGTTATGTCGATACCTGATGGAGGGCTCGGGAAGACACACACCGATAAAAAACAAAGAGACTTAAGGAATGAAATATTGCGGATGGCACCAAGGGAGTAATTCATCAGGAAAGCATATGCTGATGAACTGTTACGGATACAATTCAAAACTGAAACCAAAGCAACCTATATTTAATGCATGCAATTGAGTAGATTGATGGTTCACACGAGGCAAATTAAGAACCAAATGCAGGTTGCGTCTTAGTAAAAAACACACAAGGTGAGAATTATTGCTCACAATTCATCATGCATCATGGAGGATGCAAGTTCATCAGGAAGAAAGAGGAGTGCTAAGGGCTCTGAATCCACATCTAAAAAATCCAAAACAATGGAAGTCCCTCCTACATGGAAACTCAATCAAGATATCATTGATTAATTGCAGTCCCTAGGCCCAAAATCAAGGAGTTCAAAAGAACATTTGCCCAGAAAAGACCAGCTTGAGGACAGGTTTAAAGGGGTTGGAGATGTGTGGAAAAAGGTGAGAGGTTATGAACTCTTCTTGTTTCATTTTCTGTGAAAGGACAGAGAAGTGCCAATTTGTAACCCGTGGATAACCAACTTAGGTAAACTAGTTGTTCCAAATGTTTTCATTAATATCAGATTGATGGAAGTCTTGGTAAAAAATTACAAATTTGTGGAGAGATGCATTCAGTTTCCAAATGGCGAAGTGTTTATCAGATTTATCCATGACACCATAGATGTTTTTTTTAGCATAGACCCTAACCCTAATGTACCCTTGTCATTTGAAGAACTAGAGGAGGAATTTGTTAAAATGGATACTACTTATAAAGGGTTGAACTTAGCTTTCCATAGGGTTGAGAAGGGCATTCTAACTGAAGAGGATGGTCCCCCATTCAACATGGACATTTTTAGACACTACTTATAGTACACCTATATGTCATGCAAACATGTTGGAGGTATAGAGGTCACTGATGTAGCTAATATTGGGCTGCTAGTGTTAGTAGCAAATGTACAGATGTATGAGCCAAGACCCTTTGATTATGCTACTTATGTTGTAGAAAAATTACATGAAGGTTTCTTGAACCTCAAAGATAATAGGGAGCCCACTTTCAAGTTTTACTCGTTGTTAATTCATTTGATTTGATTTTATGGAAGATTTAGGGGTATGTGGCCAATGAATTTAAAATTGAACACAATGGACAGAGCAGGTAAAGAACAACCAGTACAGATGTGGACATCAGTTTGGGATTCACGATATGTGAAATCAAACTACATCAAGTTTGAAGAGCTAATAGTAAATCCATTATACCAGATGTATGGTGTCCTATGTGAAGAATCTATTTCCATTGTAGTTAAAAGATTTCTTAGACCTGTTGTTTTTGATGAAAGAGGTATTTTCAATCACAACTGGGGCGATTGGTTTGTTCACAAGGATTTTAATTGCTTCAAGATTTATGGTTTTGAAGGAACCCCATATCTATTGCCAAAACTAGTACCAGACAGAATTGCTTATCTAGAGATTGTGAGATAGTTAAGTATTTCGAATGCCAAACATTTTGGAGGTATGCATAAGAAGAATTTCATGCATGGGACTCTTAGTTTTGGGGATTTTACCATTGTATCAACAAAGGCTTATGAAGCCATTGATAAGAAACTGATTGAAGAATACAATTTGTTCAAATATGTTGCTAGGGTCAATTATGACTCTGTGGGATATATTCACAATTGCAAGAAAAGTCAAAATATGGGAGATTATATTCATGTTTACTTTGAAGTAAAGGACATGTTTAGAAAAATGGAGGAGGAAGAGGCCCAGCCGACCATTGATGAATTAAACAAGAAATTGGAAGAAAAGAAAAAGAGATTGCAAGAAATGGAAACTGAAGAAGAAGAAGAGAGTGAAGTTGAGTCCGAAGAAGTTGAGGTGATATCTAGGCATCAAGCACCAGACATAGCAGAAGAGCCAGACTTGCAAGAGAAAATTATTGCCAGGCTGAACATCCATAGTGATGCAAGATACGATGAGTATTTTTCCTTTGTGTCTGATGATGTTTTTATTAAGTCAAAAGAATTTAAATCCTTTTTATATAATTTCAAAAGGAAAAAACTGAGAGACTCTATCCCAAATGTAACCCCTGAAAAAGAATCAGAATTTTTGGGGAAACTGAAGGAAGAAATCAGTTTAGAATTGACCACTATAACCACTCAAAGGGGAAGACAACTTCTTAGTGAAGCAGGCATCATCATCTTTCCAAGATGGGACATGAGTACATCATTTATTTTTTATTTTAAATTGGATATTCAGGGGGTAAATGATGTGTATGTCAGCTCTAGATTTGACTAGAATGAAGAGGCTTTTCTTTTATGGGCTCTTTACCCTCCAAATAAGAGGCCAACAATTATTGATGTGGATAAAGCCTTTGGTCACATGATGAAATTGAAAGCTGGTGAAGTAGATCTCATTGTTTCTACTGATATGGGTATTGATATTTCAAAATTTAATAAAGCACAATTGGTCAAAGTGATCAAAGAAAGAGATTAGTACAAGGGATTATATGAAGAATTGCTAAAAGAGGAGGATGGCCTGTGTGACAAATCCATGATGGGTCTTAGTGGAAAAAGAAATGTGAGGAAGTGCAACTGGAAAATAAAAAGTTGAAAAGGCAAATGCAGAGTGTGAGGGCTGACACAACCTCTGTTTTATTGACTAAGAGATTCAAAAAATTGCAGGGTTTCCTTGAAGATTTTTGGGTTGTTTATAAAAAGAATATGGATGATGCAATATCTCACAACCGGATTTATAACAAACTAGGAACTCTGTTGCATGATAAGACAATGGCCAATATAGATGCTGAAGTCATTAAAGGAATACAAAAGCTGTTGAAAAAGCATGAAGACTTTGACACAGAATTGCAAAATGAATTTAATGAATGTAAGGAAATAGTACATCATGGTTTTCTAAAAATTGAAGATCAAAATGGATAAATTAAGGATAAGGATAAATGGATTGTGGAGTGCGAAAGTCTTCTTAGTGCTTCCCTTAACATTGCCTGGTCTAATGTACTTTACATGACAGACACAATCGAGCAGATGGAAAACTTCATCACTTTGGAGATTGTGGTCAGAGATATTATCTATGATGCAGATACCTACAAATCAGAGGGATATTTGAAGCATATTTAGAATTGCGATCAGATGCTTGGAGACCAGCCATAGATATCAAAAGATGTTTAAAGATGTGACTTTGTATTTTATAGTTTTAGTTTGTTAGGGCAGTTTTTAGGTAGTTAGTTTCTAGTTAGTTTTTTGTTAATTTTAGTTTAATGAAAGGGTATGCCCTTTCATTTTTCAAACCGAATCCTCATCTATATGTGGAGGATCTTTTAGGAGAGACATATATCACAAGTTTATAGTTTTTTTTATCAAGACAATCTCTATGCATTTTCTTATGAACTCGTTGTCTAGAAGTACCAAGTTGATGGAGGATATGCACTGAAATCAACTAGTTTAAGTATTTTATTTTCAATATAAAGATTCAAGTGTTTCTCATTCATGATGGTATCTATCTTTTCAATGGATTGATCAGTTCCTTGGATAAATCTATTTACATAAGTTGTTTCATTGTGCAATCTTATGTTGTTGTAATTAAGATTGATTTTGTTGGTGTAGATAATTATTCATCATGGATATTATTACACCTTACTTAAGTTTACTTAGGAAATGCATTTCATAGTAGTTTGGGTATGAGACACTTGGGTGTTTGTGCCACATTGGGATAGTGTGTGTAGGAGAATTTCCACCTTTTATGGTGTTATCTTGTTGTTACACTCCACATTCAGTGGGTGATCCACCTCATGTGGACTATTATATTGTTTCTCCTACCTACCCACACCTATTTCCTACCTACCCTTGTTTCTTAGTGAGCCACATGTCATGTTTGTGTGCTCACATATCCATATAGCCTTTCCTATATAAGCAAGCTCATATTCATTGTATGTAACTTTTGATGATCCAATTGATCAATATTTTGTCTCTATTGTATTTTTCATTGAGCCCTAGATCTTGGCAAAATATCACATGGTATCAGAACCTATAGGGCTTCATTGATTAGTCTTTTGGAGACATTTTGGAGGCTTCAATTTTTGGATTTAGAGATCTTCACTTTTTGGGGGTGTCATACAACGATTTGGACATCACAGTTGAATTCGGGAGATCGTTTCCATGAATTTCGACTATAAAGTCGACCTATTTTGGTGAGAATTTTTTTTTTTGCCCATTTTGGCTATTATTGTATGGATTTCGAAATTATTTTTTGATATTTTTCCAAAAAAAAAAAAGAAACATTTTCTCAAAAAAAATTTCGGAAATTTTTCAAAAAAAAAAAAAAAAAAACGATAATTTTTTTTTAAAAGTTATTGTTTTGGGGGTCTGTAGACCCCCCCGTGATCCCCATACCACAGTGAAATTGGTTGCAGGGCCCTCGTACTCCGTATCCACCACCCGTACCTACCTTTGTTGCGTTGACCCCGTGCTGCTCCGGTTCAGCCCGCCAACAGATCTCTCTACCGACCACCGCAAGGTCTCCCACCTCCCGGCGATGTCCTCCCGCTGCTGCTGCAGTTTCCCAGCACCTCCTCTACCCGGGCTCCACCTCCCCGACACTGTCTACTTCCTCTGGCCTAGCGGCAAAGCTCTGCATCATCCATCGCTTTCCGGCCCGCCGGTCACTCCTCCACGGTTGACCTCCGATGGCTGCTACACCTCCTGACGACACTTACCCTCCCGCCGACAGTCTTTAAAACTGGTAGACCCGTGTCTGCCACATGGCAGGCTGCCACTGCCTCGCGGTTGACATCCATACACCAGCTCACCGCCTCATCACATAGTGCCACATTAGCATGTCCGTACGGTATGGACGCCACGCAGGGGGGAGATGAAGTTTTTTTTACGGCCAGACAGGCGTCAAATTTAGGCCCACCATTTGCTAACATCAACGCCACATCAGCAGTATTTTGAAAATTTTTGACCCCCTCTTCATTAAGCTTTTTAGTTTTGTAGTTCAACTTTGGAAGGCCATATCTTGCTCATTTTCGCTCTTTTTTTGGTGCAATTTTTTTTGAAATGGGCTAGAATTTCGTGCTCTTCGTAGTGGTCGAAGATTTTTCTAATTTTGATGGACGGATTTTTTAGAATTTGTAGATCTTCATGACTATACCTATCTAATCCCCGATTTGCAACTTCAGAGGCTTCGTTTGGGGTCATACGACCTCCTTTTCAGGTGCCATTTTTTTTAAAGTGCATATTTTTTCATCTACTTTCATAATCTGCCATTTGTTTGCAGTGATTTTAAGTAGAAATTGTACTTTCAGTATTTGGCCATTCTTGGCATATTTGGTACTTGTATTTTGCTTTGATCTCAGTTTAGATCACTAGAAGTATTTGTTGAAGTCTCTTAGATCTCATTTTGAGAAGTTGTAAATTGAAATCAGAAGTCCACTTTTCTTATTTTGCAAGTGGCCCATTGTATATGCACTAAGTATAAAGTGCCAAAATGACCATTTTGGGGGGGTGTCTTGTGTGATTGTGCCTCTCTCTATCTTGTGTTTTTTCATTTTGGTGCTATGGGTTCTCCTAAATTTCCACTTTTAACTCCTCATAATTATGCATCATGGAAGATTAAGGCATGGAGTAAACTAATGGAAAAATGACTCATTCATTATGTAAATGAAACTATAACAGCACCACCTGATCCTAAGGCTGATCCTAAAGCTCAAATTGAATGGCTTACTAAGAATGCTATGGCACTTAGAACTCTTCGAAAGTATGTATCAGATGACCTCATTTTTCACATTGTTAAGTGTACAACAATTAAAGAGGCTTGGGATATTTTTAAGAAATTGTATGGTCAAGTTGATGAGATTAAGGGCTACAAGCTTGATAGTGAACTCACAACTTTGGATCCCAAGGATTTTGATACAATCCAAGATTATGTCACAAAAGCAACTGAGCTAAGAGCAAAGCTAAAGGATTGTGGAATTGACAAAAAGGATGCTCAATTGGTTTATAACTTGTTGGACAAGCTTCCTTCAGAGTATGCAGCCTTTGTATCTAGCTTTCACACCCATAGGTTAGCTCAAGATTCCTCATACACTTCTCCCTCATTTGATTCATTCACGGAGATGTTGATACTTGAGCAATCTAAGTTGACCACGATGGGGATTCTCAAATCTTCAAAGTCACAAGCTTTGGTGGCTAATAAAGGGAATCAAAGTAATCAAGGAAAAGGCAAGAATCAAAAGCAACCTAAGTCAAAACCACAACAAGATGGAGCACAATCTTCCTCTCCACAACAAGGTGATACACCTTTCTCACCTAAGAGGAAATCATATAAGGGCAATCTTTTTTGTGGATATTGCAAGAAGTCGGGACATGATCAATATCATTGTTATAAGAAGGATATTGATGAGTTGAAGAATCTTCTTGAGAAGAATAGAATCAACCTACCTTCTAGAATGTCTACATCGGCTTCTTCTTCCAAGGATAAAGGAAAGGGACAAGCTCTTTGTGCTACTACAAGTCCTGATTCAGGGAGATGGCTTCTAGATTCAAGGGCTTCTCATCATATGGCATCTTTGCAGTCTATGTTTTCTACATTTGAGCCTTGCCACATACCACAGATTTTGATGGGCAATCATACATACATGGATGTGATTGGGAAAGGATCTATTTCCATTGGGGATAACTCCTTCAATGATGTGTTGTGTGTACCCCACTTGATAAACAATCTTCTTTCCATCTATCAAATCATACATGGGGCAACTAAGAAAACTCTGGAGTTTACACTTGATTCAGTTATCATTTGAGACTTGGAGAGTGGAACTATCATTGTGACTGGGGTGGTTGATCATTCATCTCAATTGTACTCTTTTTCAGATTTTGGTCCTATTGATGAGGTTGATTCTTCCTATGTTGATGATTCATATTTTGAGAAGAACTTTGGGCATTTGAACGTGGGGATTCTCACTTGTGACCCCATTCTTAAGCCTTGCATTTCATCTCCTTCTCTTGATATCACACCACCTATTGCACCTGATGATGCAACTAGTGCGACAATTTTGCCTTCGTTTGATTCAGTGCAGCAGGATATTTCATGTCTTTCAGCTTCAGTTGATTGGGATGCCTACTTGACAGACATTGCAGGTTTGCTTATCGACTTCTACATTGTAGATTTGGGAGACACCATTGATGAAATTCATCTTCTCTTTGATAAAGATGATCCTTTTTTGATTGTTGCGAGGGATCACTCTGACCCTCTCATGCATTTTCTATATAATCAATCTTTAGAGGTTGACATGATTGTGGATACTTTTGTACAACACTTGGAGGAGGTCTCTTTATCTTTTGAGGAGACATGTGATTCTTTGGACATAGTTCTATATTCATCTCCACTAGATCTTGGAGTGCCTTTTTTAGCAGTGTGGCACAGTTTACCACCTTTGGAGGGGGTAACTTTCAGCATCGACATGGGGACACTTGAGCAGTTTTCAGAGATTCCTTTCATCATGAGTATTTTTCCTACATCTTCCCTTCATGATTGGGGAGACTTCATGGATACACCTTTGGTTTTGTTTCTTCCTAAGGGGAGGAACGTGGTTAGACGTTCATGGAGCAGTTTCTTCATTTATCATTGAGCTTCTATCATTGGTGCAGATTCCACATTGAGGGGGGGCTTCCTAGTCTCTCTTCTTCTTCTTCTTCTTCTCTCATATGTGGGGGACTTTTTCCTCACATGGGGTTTTGTCCTTCACATACTTCTATGAGAGTTTTTTGTATCTAGTTTTCATCTCTCTTTTGAGGGAGGGTTTTTTCCCATTGGGTTTTTCTCTCTTTCCCCGCTTTGTGAGAGATTTCATTGCATTGGTTTGCGCATTTGTACATGGGTACCTAACATGGCCTCGTAGCCGGGACCCATCTTGCATTGCTTAGTTGCATTGTAGACTTAAGTGCATTCCCCTAAGTTGCATTTAAGGGGGGTGTTGGTGTAAATAATTATTCATCATGGATATTATTACACCTTACTTAAGTTTACTTAGGAAATGCATTTCATAGTAGTTTGGCTATGAGACACTTGGGTGTTTGTGCCACATTGGGATAGTGTGTGTAGGAGAATTTCCACCTTTTATTGTGTGATCTTGTTGTTACACTCCACATTCAGTTTGAAGGATTGGTTGGCAAACTTTGAATTGTCTTATTGGTCTTTCAAGTAAAGCTAAATTCAGTAAGACTAACTAAATGTCACATTTTAATTGGAATTCATATGGAAGCCTTTGAGATGATGGTCTGGTTACATTAACAAGTTATTAAAACTGTCTCTAAATTAATGTAGACGTATAAAAATGACCATATTCCTAAATGAATATTTTATGTTCATTTCTCTATATTTAATTAAATCCAATTTAATTAAATTATCCACATTCCTCTATTTTATTAAGTAAATTACTCAATTTATTTAAATAAAATTCACTATACCCATTTAATGAATAAATCATTTTATTCAGTTAAACCCCCCCTATCCACTTTTAATTAAATTCAAATTTAATTAAATAGTTATCCTAAATTGAATAAATCTAATTTATTTAATTGCAACCAAATTGAATTAAATTACTTTATTTCAATTAAATCCTATTATCCCTCCATCCACTTGCAAAATCCTACATCTCCCACTTGCCTTCCTAAACCCCTTTCTAATCCCTTCTAGAATCTTCTAATTGCTTCTAATTAGCCTAACCCATCATCTAAACTTTGTCACATCCCTAAGCAAAGGGAAGTCACTTCTCAAACCTCAAAGTCTTTGATAACCATTAAAGGCTTCAAGCCTTCAACCACTTAAATCCTCAGAGTATTTGATAACCATTAAAGGCTTCAAACTTTCAACCACTTAATTCCCCAGAGTCTTCAATAACCATTAATGGTTAACTCAAACCCTCTTACATGGTTAAAGAATTTGTTTTAACTCAACCTTCACCCAACCCAAAGGTCTCATCAGGCCTTTAATGCTTTGACCATGATTATCTCGTAATCATTTGCACAAAGGTTTATCCTTGGATAACTCTTAATCCATTGGGTAAACCTAACTTAATCTTAACCCTTATCTCTAAGATAACCATAAGGTCTTTTCGGGCATTTAATGCCTCCAACCCCTTCTCTCAACCCAACCCTATGTTGACACTTGTCACCATTTCATTGGTGCCAATTACAAACATGGATCCCCTACTTTCAAACTCAACCCTTGATTAAACCATTTAATCTTGACCATCCATTGCCCTATTTTTGCTATAAATAGAGCTCTCATTCCTCCATTTTGACCATCCTCCAAATCTGTAGTATCACACTTATGCTCAAATACATTCAAGCTCTCATATATCATTTTTATGCTCATTATTTAGCCTCTCTTTAGAATAGAAATTAGTCTAAATATGCATGTTTAGAATACTTTCTTTATCATTTAGCTCAATCATGGACAAATATATCATGTTAGGATAATATTTATACTAACCTTGTCATCTTACCATCTAGTTTATTGCATTTCTAGAATCATACATAGCTTAGGACACATTTCATCCTAAAATCTATCAAAACATCCCTCGTTCTTGCATTTGCCATCCCTAAACCATTTTGCTCAGTGATCTAAGAGCAAAAACATTGGTTTAAGGGACATTGTGAGATAGAGAACCATGGGACCCACCTTGGGAAGCTGAGTAATACTTTGTTACTCCATAGCTTGCACCAAGAAGTCGTGTGTGTGTGTGTGGACAAGTCTTTGACAATATTTTTACATATTGAGTTCTATCGCCCCGATTTTCCTGCATACATTTCTGGCGCCCACCATGGGGCCCGACCCCATATATCAAATCAGTTTTTGAAACTAACTACTTTTGCAGGCATGCGGGAAAAATGAATTAGCGCGTTCATTTCACTATTTAGCGCATCCAGTAAAAAGTATAGCGCATTCAATCCACTGTTCAGTGCGTGGAGTCCATCATCTAGCGCATGCGGTTCATATATTAGCACATCAAATCACTAATTTTTCCTGTAGGTCTCAGCACGGGAGAAAAACAGAGCAACACTTTTGACGCACAGAAAAGCGCATCCAGTAAATAGCATAGCGCATCCAGTCCACTATTCAGCGCTTGGAGTTCATCATCTAGCACGCGCAGTTCATATATTAATGCATCAAATCACTAATTTTTCCTGTAGGTCTCAGCACGGGAGAAAAACAGAGCAGCGCTTTTGATGCACAGAGTAGCGCATCTGGAAAATAGTGTAGCGCATTAAGACATTGTTGTAACGTGTAGAGTCCTTTCTGTAGCGCATCACATACAGAAGGCAAAAATTCAAATTGCAACCGAGTTTAAAGATAGACTTATTGAAGTCCACAAAATCCTATGTTTTTCTAACTACTGTGATGGGTATTTTGCAGGATTTCTGACATATTATTGCAGGGAGGAGCTTAGTGTTATTTTTAGGATTATAAATTGCTTAAATTTTATTAGCTTGTTCAAGTTAGTTAAAATTTAAAGTCTTTTTAATTTTTGTTAAATAAAATTGAACTCACCTTATTTGGGCTATAAAAAGAACCACAAAAACAATCTTTTCTTGTTTTTTCCTAGGAAGACAAAATTTCCATTTTAAGGGCTTTAAAAGGAACAAATAGAATTTTCATTTTTTGCAAACAAAGGGGTTTAAAAAGAACTTCACCATCCTTTGGTGCATAAAAGGATTCACTTCAAATTTTTGCAAAGTAAAAGAATCACACATGTCCAGAGTCATTTGCAACTAAAGAGGGAAGACCTTCCCCTTTTGATCGATTTTTTTTGTTAACAAAACATCGAATTTACTTTGTTGACCAATTCTTTTTCATAGATCAGAAAATCATTGCCGTAAAAGGATAAAATAAACACCATGTTTTTGTAGAGCAACATCTCCATATAGATTTTAGCAAATCACTGAATTGAAAGGCTAAAAAAAACCAATTTGATTGCTTTGTCTCGAAAGTGGAAGGAATATGCTCTCCCCTTAACTGGGTGATCAAAAATCCAAACCACTCTTACAGCTTTCTATACTTCAAGCATTTACATCCTTTAGCAAGCCGACCTTCCCGAGGAGTTGGAATCAACTCTTAAAGTCATTTATGGCCGGTGTGAAGGGAACAACCTAAGTGGGGAACGACTTTGACGCCAAGAATTCCAACCCACTATAATCAAACGTGGAAAGTGACGAAAGTCCTTTTCAACGGTTGCGCGCAGCGATTAGCCTTCCCCCAGTATCCTCGAGATACGTAAAGCCTTTGTTCTAAAGGTTGGGAAGCCTCCTAAGGGAGTTTATCACTGACGGCCGAACGGGAAGCCTGATTACAAACCATAGAAATAGAAGCTTTGAACGGAGTCAGTAACCAGACATTTATAACATCATAATGCAAGGGTGGGGAAGAATCCGCCCCCAAGATTACTCACCATATATCTCCCAAGATAACTACTCAACTGTGAAGCAATTCACTTTGAGTTAATTTCTAGCAAAAGGCAAAAAAACGGGCGCCCTCTAGGGGGTGACACGGCTGTTTGAGCTGACGAAGTATCGAGACTAGTGGGCTATGATGTTATTTATGACCCTTGACTAAAGAGTCTTTCTGAAGTGTATTATTCGTATCCAAACTTGTTAAAACATTGAGGATTTGAACACATCCTCGCAGAACATACACTTTTTGTTAGATTAGGCAAAATGGTTGTACTTTTTGTGCCGTGCTTGCATTTATTACTTTAGAAAATCATCCACCAAACTTGAAAAATTCACAACAAAAATTCAGAATTCACAAAAAAATCAAACAAAGGAAAAATCAGGGCAATTTAGGGCATAAGAGCAACCTCTTAGCGCGTAAGGTACTTCTATTAGCGCATCCAAACACCCAGTTAGTGCGTCGGTTCCAAACAGTAGCATTTTATCCCAAGTCAAATCAGTGTTGAAACATTTAGCGCATCAGAAAAATAGTCTAGCGCGTGGAAGCAACAACTTAGCACGTGGAATCCAAACATTAGCGCATAAAGTTCAACAGTTAGCGCGTGACAGGCCCAGAATAGCGCATATCTTTTTCAAACAGCTAGAAAACAATTTTAAACAGTCAAAACTTTAGCGCGTGTATGGGGGCAACATAGCACGTGTGGTTATTATTTTAGCGCATAGAGGCATTTCAGTAGCGCATGTAGTCTTTGTTCTAGCGCGTGATCAAAAACGGAAAAACAGAGGGCAAAACTGGGAGGAATTTTAAAATTTTCAAAAACATTTTCAGAAACCTTTTTCCATCAACATCATTTTTTATCAAAACAGAGTGACAAAAATAAACTGTTACAACTATTTCTTGAGCTAAATTTGCATCAGAACAAACGTTGTCAGAATCCTAAACGAATCACACGATAAAAGATGTCTCTCTTATCATAATCCGAAAACCTCATCATTAGTATCAACAGAATCCTTTACCATCTTACGGATTTTTATCTCAAAACACTTGTTTAAAATTTTCAAATTGTCAAATCAAGTTTCCATATCGAGAGGCTTTTATCCATATCATTTGACACACTTTGTCGTGAAAGGGCATCTAAACCTTCACTTTGATAGAGTAAGATTTGAAATTTTCAAAAACAAGATCAACTGAATCCAAACAAATCAAAGGAAACCATTCATCACTCATGCATGACTAATCCCCATATTCTGAGAAGAAAGAACCTTTATCGTAACATCACGTAGAAGAAACAACAACCTAGTTTTTCCAAATTCATCAAGAGAAATAAGTTTTTATACATCAATCGCCAACTCTTCAAATCTCATCGGGTATTCCTTCATCACGTCAAACAGTATATTCGAAATAAATCCAACGAATTTGACAAAGAACCCTTGAAGACAAGAGCCTACTGTCAAAAGTCCGCTTTTAATCAAATCATAAATCGTGGGGGAAAGATCAATCCAGCATTCTTGCCTAACGAGTGCATCACGTATAACACATCTCGACCAGAACCACCAACCCCCGAGCAACACATCGAAGAGGATTTTGTCCCCTTCGTCACGGAAAGTTTCTACTAAAATGCCCGTTACTCGCTCTCAAAGAACCCAACAAAGCGAGACACACGCAGAATCAAGTATGAATCGAAGGTTATCAAATCCTTTTGAAGTTCCACCCTTGGAAGAAACTGAAATTTTTGAAGCACTTCTTCAAGAATGTCAGGAAAACCCTTCATTCCAAAAACTTGTCGAAAGGCTTATAGAAAATGACAAAGAAAAGTATCTGCTCATGCTCACAAGTAAAGGAGTCAAAATTCCCAAAAATTTAGACGCAAACATTTTTCAAACCGGGTCTTGACAATATGCATATCAAGAACAACAAAGAGAAGAAGAAACTCACATACCTGAGCAGCATATTCCAGAACAACGTATACCAGAAATGCGTATACCCGAGCTCGAAACTCCAGAACAAAACATACCGTTCACCACACCTTTTCAGCTAAGAACAAATACGAGGGAAGAACTCTTCCCTCGGCAAGATAATGCGCCTTTAGTTGCTCTTACTCAACAAATGCAAATGTTGCAAAGACAAATACAAGATATGCAACAAGGGACAATAGTGTGGTACTCTTTAAACGAAATCTGTCCTTATCCATTTGACAGAAGATTGAACATGGTACCTTTTCCTCCAAACTCAAATGTTCCCAAATTTGATAAATATGATGGGAAGAGTGATACCCGGGATCATGTTCGAGAATTTTGCACCATGAATCTTGAATTTGCTCATGATGACACCTATCTGATGAGGTTATTCCCAAGAAGCCTGGGAGGACAAACAATGGAATGGTTATCCAAAATTACACCACCTGTCAGATCATTTGATGAATTGGTTAACAAATTCATATCCCAATATTCCTATAACATCCAACATGCCATAACCATGCTAGATGTCTGTAATACCAAAGAAAAGAACAATGAAACATTCATGATGTTCCTTCAACGCTGGCGACGCATGGTATCGCGATATCCTCGAGATATTCCTGAAAAGGAGAAAATGGAAATCTTCATCGATAACTTGAATGGTGAAATGAGTTACAGACTAAAACTTCAATGCATACCATCTTTCGCTAAATTGATTGAAAATGGCATTCAAGTAGAGGAAGCATGTGTCAAAAAGGGAACACTCAAATTCTACAAGGAAGGAACAAACTCATCCAACTACAATAATCAGAACAACACCAATCTTGACAAATCTCAATTTTGGACTCGAAACAAAAATGAAGGCAACAATGAATCATATGATCCCAAATCTAAGCAACCAGTGCTTGCATTATCCGAAAATTCTCAAAATACGAAAAATCCTAAAAATGCTAATCCCAATGCTAACACATATGCACCAAACACCGATCAAGGACAACTCGACACAAACAACACCAAAGATACTCAAAGCAAAAATATGAATCCAGGACCTAACAACAATTCACGCAACAACACAAACAATTTCCAAAAGCGTATCTTCACACCACTGGGACAATCACTAGAATCAGCATTCAGAGAACTTTTGGCAAACAAGATTCTTTCTTTGCCTCTAATCAGCAACTATGAACCCCAAATCAAACCACCTTAGTGGAATGATTCACACTATTGTGATTTCCATTGCAACAAGGGTCATAGAACGAACGAGTGCATGAGATTGAAACACATGGTACAAGACATGATTGATCGAGGTGACTTAACGGTAGATGGTCTCAAAACAAATGGTGATCACAGAGCCTTTAAAAATCCTCTCCCAAATTACAACAAAGATGGAGCATCAACCTCAAATGATACACGTGGAGCTCGTATCAATCATATCTACAACAACACCATCAACCACATATCAGCTGAAGATCATCAAGTCAATGTCATCACCATTCGGGATCAACATGATCATGAATCTGTCAATGTAACAACCCGAACTCATAAATATGTCTTGAAGGGACATACTGCACCTACAATTACCACACCAAAAATCCAATATGACTTGGTTAGCCAACTATGCAAGACTCCAGCTCAGATATCTATACTAGAATTGTTGAAACTATCACCAAAGCACAAAGACATATTGGAACAAGCGCTATTGGAAACAAATGTACCTCAAAATCTGGATATAGACAGATTTCAAGCCATGGTTGCCCATATGACAGTACCTCATAAGCTCACCTTCTCAGAGCATGACAATACTTCCTTGAGTCATCCGCATAATTCTCCTCTCCATATTGAAGTCATTGTTTGCAAACACCGAGTAAAAAGAGTCTTAATAGATGGAGGAGCCAGACTTAATATATGTACTTTAAAGCTTATCCGTGCATTAGGCTTCTCAAAAGAGTCTATTGATCCTTGCAAGAAGATTACCATAAAAGCATATGATGATGAGGAAAGGTCCTCTAAAGGAACAGTGATATTACCTATTCAAGTAGGACCAGTACAAAAGGTACTATATGTCAAGTCTTAGACATAGATCTAACCTACAATATTTTGTTAGAATGACTCTGGATACATGAAATGCAAGCAGTACCTTCTACATATCACCAGTGTGTCAAGTTTCCTTATATGGACAAGAAATCTCCATATCAGCTGATCATAATCCATTTCAACATTGCAATGCAATGGGGGCAGCCCAAGACAGTTTGGTTCCTCATAATAGAGAAAAGCAGCGATCCTTGACATCCGATCTACAAAAAGCAAAGCCCAACTCCTTATTTGAAGACTTCAAACAGAAAATGCAAATCAAAGACCAAGGCATGGGAGAATACTCTTTGGAGCCTTTATGTTTGGCCAAATTGCCAACATCACCTAGATCGCATGGTTTGCCTACTACATCAACACATCTGGCCACTCAGCCCATCACCAAATTTGATGGTACCTTCATCCAATTGGGTACTCTAGCACATGAATCAGAAGACAAGGACGTTCTTAGCTGGTTATACAAAGATGAGGAAGAAGATAATAGAGCAGCCACTCTGGACATTGTTCTACCAACACACCTGTATGGAAAAGGATACTTAATCATGAAGCAAATGGGATATGATGGTAAAGGACCTATTGGGAAATGCAAAGAAGGAGTCACTGAACCTATAGATCTTCCTTCACAACCTAGTAGAAACAAAGCAGGATTGGGTGCTAAAATCACTTTCCTATTGAAAAAGCTGCCCAGCACAACTACAAAACCTCAATGGAAAGTAAAGAAGAAGTACAAAGAAGAATCCTGGCAGGAAGCACTCTTTGAATCAACAGAAACAATCCGCAAGGCACGGGAACGTCAAGATCAAAAGTTGCATCAGGGAAAGCTTCTAAGCCACAAGAAGGCCATATCTGTAGCAGTAGCGCATATTCAAACACCAATGTCTCAAGAACAAATCAAGTCATCTCCAGATACCATTATTCCTCCCTGAGGAAGCACAGTCTATGAACAAATCCAGAAAGTAGAAGATGGATCTGACACAAAATCAACAAAAACTATCAAAATGGTATCCATCATCAAAGATTTGTTTTCACCATACAACATACCTGTTTACAAAACTGATAGAATCTGGGATGAGGCCTCAGAGACAGATTCCAATGAATATGAATGGGGTACCTGCTCCAATGCTACTACAGATATCCCTAATGATACTAATTCTATATCCCTTTCTCAAGAAGAACATAACGCAGAAGATAGACCTCTTGAATTTGGACCACAAAATATCTATGACGCCAAGGAAAGCGAACAGAAACATTATGAACAAGTCTATGTGGAAGATGATACCATCGAAGACCTCGATGAAACCCTGGACTTCTTTAAAACCAAGAACAAACACGATGAAAACTCTGTCCTAACACTTACAGTAGCAGAGCTTGATCCACCCGACAATTCCTTACCGCTTGTCTTTCCTGACCTCATCAACTGGGATGAACCTGAAACCCATGATATACCAATTTTCCCAAATGATGAATCTATTATCCATTACCTATGTACCGTAAATCCAGAAATAGGCTCTACCAATGAACAAAATAACGATGTTTGTCAATCAGGGAGTGCCAAGTCTCTCAGTCGCAAAAATAAACCAAATAAAGGATCTGATGCTGAAAACCAGTCAATGGCAGCTCTAGATCACAAAAAGGTAAAAATAAAGGACGCATCTGAAGGTGAAAACCTTTTTAAGGCACCTGATGATGAGAGACTTGACACTCTTCCTGAGCACTTTCATGAGCGATCACCCATATTGATTGAGCCCACTCAATCAATCAACATTGGTACCACGGAAGCAACCAGAAACATACACCTTGCAGAATCTCTGACAAAGGGAGAAAGATCAGCATTCATCATCTTCTTTAAAGAACAACAAATTAACTTTGCTTGGTCATACGCTGATATGCCTGGAGTGGATCCACACTTAATCATGCATCACTTGTCCATTTCTTTAGGAGTTAAACCAGTCAAGCAAAAGCTACGAAAGATGAATCCACAGGTGGCACTCATGGTCAAAACTGAACTGAAGAAACTATTAGATGTCGGATTCATCCGACCCATTGACTATGTGGAATGGATTTCCAACATCATTCCAGTATCAAAACTAGATGGTAGTATCAGAATATGCACTGACTTCAGAGACGTCAACAAAGCTTTTCCAAAAGACGACTTTCCTCTACCCAGTATCGACATAATTGTCGATCTCACAGCGGGCCATGCAATGCTCTCACTAATGGACGGTTTTTCAGGCTATAATCAAATCAAAATAGCTCCCGAAGATCAAGATAAAACAACGTTCACCTGTCATTGGGGAACGTACTGTTGGAATGTTATGCCTTTTGGCTTAAAGAATGCAGGGGCCACTTATCAAAGAGCAATGACAACAATATTTCATGACATGATGCACACATTTATGGAAGACTATGTGGATGATTTACTAGCTAAATCCTTCACCAGAGCAGAACATCTCGGCATCCTAACAAAGATTTTTGATCGATTGGAGAAATTCCAAGTCAGGCTCAATCCTAAGAAGTGTGTCTTTGGGGTTACATCAGGCAAGTTACTAGGCTACATAGTCTCAGCTAAAGGTATCGAAGTGGATCCAGCAAAAGTATAAGCCATTATGGACATGCCACCACCAAAGAATATCAGTCAACTCAAATCTCTACAAGGTCGACTTCAATCAATCAGGAGATTCATCGCTCAACTAGCAGATAAAATTCTACCATTTAACCATTTTCTACACAAAAATGTACCATTCAGATGGGAGACTAAGTGTGCGGAATCTTTTTACCAAATCAAACAGTACCTGATGAATCCACCAGTTCTAGTACCACTAGTCGCAGGAAAGCCACTTATCCTATATATCTCAACAACAGATATATCGCTGGGGGCACTATTGGCACAAGAAGATCACCAAGGAAAGGAACGAGCCATATATTACATCAGTCGGACATTGAATGACTATGAACTCAACTATACATTCATTGAAAAAGCTTGCCTAATAGTGGTCTTCGCATCTCAGAAGTTCCGACATTATATGCTAGCACACACCATTAAGCTAGTCGCAAAAATTGATCCTCTCAAATATCTACTCAGCAAGGCAGCGCTTACAGGCTGATTGGCTAAATGGGTCATGATTCTCAGTGAATTCGACATCCAATACACAGAAAGGCGAGCCATCAAAGGACAAGCAATTGCAGATCAGCTGGCTGAAGCACCGCTACCAGGAAAACAAACCATGGAGATTGAATTTCCAGACAGGGACGTTCTTGCTCTTTCTCCCAAACAATGGACCCTATACTTTGATGGATCCTATACACAACATGGTTCAGGTGTCGGCATTCTATTCATCACTCCTGAAGGACACACTATGCTAAGATCATATAGGCTTATGTTTCCATGCACAAATAATGTGGCTGAATATGAGGCATTGGTTATAGGCATCAAAATGGTCGTCGAATGGAAAATCACAGAGTTAAAAGTCTATGGAGACTCACAACTAGTCGTCAATCAAATCAACAACAACTATCAGACAAAGGACGACAAGCTACTACCCTACAAGCGAATGGTGGATGACTTCAAATAGTATTTTGTGCACATCACCTTCGAACAAATACCAAGATTGACCAACAAAGTAGCCGATGCAATGGCTACTATCGCTTCACTACTACAAATTTCATAGCAACAAAGTCGTTATGAGTTCCTGGTAGAGCAACTGTTCTCCACCGCCTATGACCACTCTGAATCCCAGGTTATCTATGCCTTGACTGGTTCAGATTCTCCGTTATATGGACCAATATACGACTACCTCAAGCACAATATCTTACCAATTGACCAATCTCGTAACCAAAACGTAACTTTATCCGACAAGCTACCCGTTATACCCTTACCGCTGACACTTTGTATCGTCGGGGTCTAGATGGTACTCTTCTTCATTGCCTTGATCGTAATGATTCTGATTCTGCTTTACACGAGCTTCATGAAGGTATTTGTGGCACACATTCAAGTGGTACTACTCTTGCTAAAAAGCTTCTACGGATGGGATACTACTGGCCTACAATGGAGAAAGACTCATATCACTTCGCCAAGAAATGTCTTAATGCCAGATCCATGGCAATCTGATACATGCACCAGCACAGGAACTGCAGCCATTTACAACATCCTGGCCCTTTTGTTAGTGGGGACTAGACTTAGTTGGCAAAATTCATCCTTCATCTTCACATGGACACAAGTTCATTATAACTGCAACAAAATACTTTACCAAATGGATTGAAGCAGTTCCCATGACCACAGTGACTGGGAAACAAATTGCCTCTTTTATCCTAAAT